>NC_089140.1:152268068-152371434 GCF_009819655.1 Sylvia atricapilla
GCCTCTCTCAGCCCTGACAAGCTGCTCTGGGCTTTGCAGCTCTCCCAGGTATCCCGTGTTGGCCCTTCCAGCCCATTCCCTCTCTCCACACAATTTTCCCAGCTGTCCAAGCCTGACTGGAGACACAGCCTTTACCACTGGTTGTGCTCTGAGGGTTTCTCAGTGTCCCTCTTGTCTGCAGGAATTTGATGTTCAGGGTCTTGACTTGGAATGAGTGTTTAAGAGCGAGATCGTTTCTGTGGGCATGGTCTGATTGTCAGGAAGAGCATTTGGAAGTTGCCCAGGGCTTTTGAGGTGAGTATTGCACCATCCTCATCAACCCGGGCCAGTGCAGGTGTCCAGTGTGGTGGCCAGAGAAGGATGTGAATGGCAGGGCTCAGAGGGTTGTGGTCTGGATTGTCCTTAAAACAGGAGCAACCTGAGAGAGCTGGGAGTTCTTTCAGGCCAGAGGCAAGAATGCAAATGGGAAACGTTCCCAATCTGCCATGGAATGACCTTGGATGACACAGGAGTTCTCCTCTGCTTTGGCTGAATCTTCTACGTGCCCTGACACGCGCCATCAACAACACACACTGGTCTGTAATCCTGGCCAGTGAGAGGTGCCGCCAAGGTCAGATGGACACTGCCTGGAGGGAAGGATGGGAAACTGCAGAACTCCAGGAAGGAAAACACTCCCCACCTCAGGACTCACCAGGCAGGACCAGCCAATAGCTGCTGCTGCCCAAAAATGCCCCCAGGCCATGGGACAAGGCTGTCCCACCCCTCCACAACCTGCATAAAAGGCAGCCCAGACCCTCTCTCCCTCACACACTTCTCCTCAGGCCTTCTCCTCCTGCTGACTACCAGGTGAGCCTCAAAACCCTGACCCTCCTGCTCCTCTACTCCACTCCTTTCTCTTCCAGCACATTTGGCCACAGCCTCACAAGTTCTTACACTTCCTCACAGCCCCACAACACCTTTCCCACTCCTTCATCCTATTTCATGACCCATCTCCCCACCCAGCACCCTTTACTTTCCTCACCCCCCTCTCTTTCAGGGACCCTCCACACCACAGCCATGGCCTGCAACACCCTCTGCACTCCCTGCGGACCCACCCCGCTGGCCAACAGCTGCAACGAGCCTTGTGCCCTGCAATGCCAGGCTTCCCGTGTCATCATCAACCCTTCCCCTGTGCTGGTCACCCTGCCAGGACCCATCATGACCTCCTTCCCCCAGAGCACCGTCGTCGGATCCACCTCCTCGGCTGCCGTGGGCACTGAACTCAGTGCCCAGGGACAGCCCATCTCTGGGGGATTTGGTGGCTTTGGCTACGGCCTTGGCTATGGCCGTGGATTTGGCTACGGCCTGGGAGGCCTGGGCTGCTACGGCAGAAGGGGCGGCTACATCTGCTGAGGGATCTCAGCACCATTGACACCACCCGCTCAGGGCTCTGGCAGCAGCTCCTGCAGGGAAATCCCCTCGGCTGATGGTCACTGTGCTCGCATTTCACAGTGCGTCTCTCCTATTTCATTCCCCTGCCCATTCATTCTTTGGTCTCAATAAAGTTTTTCTGCATTCAAGCCTGAGACGCCTCCTCTTCCTTTTTGAATTCCTGTGGTCTCACATCCTCACCCGGCACAGCCCCAGGGCTCAACAGGACATTGGTGAAAGGAAAAGGGCAGAACATTTTCTCCAGGAAAGGTGTCACCACCAGTAACAAACAAGAATTGCACGGGAAGGAGAGAATGGGGGGAACCTTCCAAAAGGTTTTACAAGCCGAACACCTGCCGTACCCTAGGCTTTAACACATTAATGCTGTACCAAAGGCTTTGAGACATTAATGCTGTACCAAAGGCTTTGACACATTAATGCTCTCTCACTCAGGGCTCCGGCAAAGTCTCTCTCTGACACAAGACACTTGACAAACTCTTTTCCCAGAAGGATTTTCAAACCCTCTGGAACAAACAGTTACAAAACCTTCCACTCCGCCAGGAGCTCTGGAGTGCAAGGGCTTCATTCCCTTCTGCCCAGGCAAGGCCAGCGAGAGCAGAGTTCCCAGCACCATGGACAGTTTATGTTTCGATCTCCCAGCTCAGTCTCCACCGCCTCTTCCCCTCTGTCACCAGCCTCACGCTGAAAAATTCTTGCTTTTCTTTTCCACACAATTCTATCTTTTTTCCCCTGTGCCAAAGGCCTCTTGTCCTCCACGTGAGCACGGCTGAGGACAGCCAGGCTCCCTGGACTTCACTCCCTGCCGTCAGGGATTTGCACTCACTGCTGACACTCCGCTGTCCCCTGGGAGCCCAGCCCTCTCGGCCTCTCCTCTGGGAAAGATCCTCCTCTAGGATATTGCTGGCCCTGAAATGGTCTGGATTCACCAAATCGACCTCATTTTCACCCTGGGGAGGCCAGGGCTGCCCACAACCCCTCACATGAGACCTCACCAGTGCTAAACACACACCAAGAGTCACCTCTCCCTCTTTGGTCTGAACCCTTTTCCAGATCCCACCCTGGACACTTGAGGTCCCTGTTCCCACGATGGGACAGGGACAACGCCTGCTCCATTTCCTCTCAACCACAACCATAGGGATCTTTTTGGAGAAGAAAACAATTGTTCCGACTGACACTCAGACAATTTATCCCATCTGGAGTGACTCTCGCTGAAGAAACAGGGCCTGGCACCTGTCGCTGTTGAGCTCCAGCAGACGTCCAGGACCACTCTGGTTTTCAGTCCTGGCCCAAAGGATCCAACTCCTGGGCTACAGCCCTGGGGACTTGCTGCCGTCTGGACTTTGGGACACTGACCACAAGTCTTTGGGTCCTGCCCTTCAGACCCTTCTCAGGCCACCACTCTGGGCAGTGACACAGCCCTGACTCGCCTGGGTGGGTTTTGAGGATCATGCAATGTTCACCTCCAAGAACACCCTCCAACCACCCAATCCTCATTCTGACAAATCAGATATTGCCCAGAGAAGTGACCTCAGCCCAAGCCGGGACACAAAATGCCCTGGATATCAAAACCTTAAAATGAAGAGAGGCAGAGAGAAACCCAAAGAGCACGCCCAACGTGAAATACAAAGTTTAATGTCAGAGTTTGCCACAGTGGGGAAACGCAAAGGAGGAGAGAATGCAATGGAAGGGACAACACCAAATACCTGGAACAACTGCAGAGCTCAGACCAGCCCCACAGGGCTGAGACAAACTGGGGGCAACTCTTTCCAACACACCCAAAATCCACAGCACTCGAGGGCCACGGCATGACCTAAATGATGACACCACAGCTCTGCAAAGTTTGGGTCACGTCTTCAGCCTGCCCTGACATCAGCCATCCACAGCAGAATTTGGTCGTTATTATTGGCAATTAAAAGAATTCAAAGCTGCCACCAAGGTCAGACGGACATGGCCTCATGAGAAGGACACAGAATGACAGAATTTACAAAGACACATCGGAACCATGAGAGGGGAGAGGATCACACTGACTGTGCGTTAGTAATTGTTAGGTTTTGCTCAGAGGAACAAAATGCTAACATTTCTAGAACATAAATTATGAAACCCTATGGCTTGAATGCGGAAGAAGAGAATTGAGGTCACAGCCCCGGCAAAAAGGGATCGAGTAATGGTTTGTTGTTTGTTTTCTGGATTTCTTTAACCATGTCACGGAATAAACTTTAAATGTCCGAAAACGTTGTCATGTAAATTTGAGAAATACAAATGGACCAAAAGAGTGGAACAAGTTCAGCCCCACCACTCCCTTGTTTTCCAGCTCTTCTCTAGATCCCATTCAGGACACAAGGCCAGGAGATCACTTCCATTCACCAGGAAACACTCTCAGGTTCCAGGACCTTGTCAAGGTACAGCAGAGTGACTTCCCCAAGACATCAGCAGCTCCGTCAGCATTCCTGGGTGGAACACAAGGGCTGATGGACATCCCATGTCACAAAAGAGAGTCCCAGTCTTCACAAGGCACCCACAAACCACAGCACACGAGTCACACAAAATGACCTCACTGGTGACATCGCAGATCTCCAGGGCTCTGGTTGTTTATTTGGCCCTCCATGAAACACAGGGAACAATCACACCCAGCCAAACACCAAATTGTTAAAGTTGCCGCCAAGGTCAGCTGGACAGAGAATGAAGGGCAGGACGTGACACTGCACAATTGTGGGAGGGAAAACACTCCCCACCTCATGAGTCAACAGCCACAAGAGAGCTGCTGCTTCAAAAATGCCCCAAGGCCATGGGACAAGGCTGTCCCGCCCCTACTGGACCAGCATAAAAGCCAGCCCAGAGCCTCTCTCCATCACACACTTCTCCTCAGACCTTCTCCTCCTGCTGACAACCAGGTGAGCCTCAAACTCCTGAACCTTCTACTCCTGACCCCCTGTACCCTCCGTTCCAGCACGCTCCTAACCAGCCTCAGCAGCCCTCACACCTCCCCACAGACCCACAACAGCCTCCACACTGCATTAGTCCTCACATCCCCTTGCCTATGCCATGTCTCACTTCTTCTCTTCCAGGACCCTCCATACCACACTCATGGCCTGCAACAACCTCTGCACTCCCTGCGGACCCACCCCGCTGGCCAACAGCTGCAACGAGCCCTGTGCCCTGCAATGCCAGGATTCCCGTGTCATCATCAACCCTTCCCCTGTGCTGGTCACCCTGCCAGGACCCATCATGACCTCCTTCCCCCAGAGCACCGCCGTCGGATCCACCTCCTCGGCTGCCGTGGGCACTGAACTCAGTGCCCAGGGACAGCCCATCTCTGGGGGATTTGGTGGCTTTGGCTACGGCCTGGGCTATGGCCGTGGATTTGGCTACGGCCTGGGAGGCCTGGGCTGCTACGGCAGAAGGGGCGGCTACATCTGCTGAGGGCCCTCAGCACCAGCCCTGACACCAACCACCCACTCCTGGAACACATCTCAGCCATTGAGGACGCCTCTCTGGGCCAAGGCTCTCCAAGGGGCTCAGCACTTCCCACTCCTGCTCTCAGGGCTCCAAGCAAGGCAGCAGCCAAGGGGCCAGCCTGGGCTGCCTGCAAACATGGCCCATCTTCCTGCTGCTCTTCTTCCACTCCCTGCTCTGCGTCACCCATTTGAGCTCTGTCCAGTCTCCTCTGGATAAACCCCTTCTCCCAAGACAGAGACCATCCGGCACCTCTGATGGGCTGCTCCCTTTGCTGAGGAGGATGTCTTTGATGCTCTGGCCAGACCTCCTCAGAGGAAGGGGCCTCGGCTGATGGTCACCCTTCTTTCACCTCAGACCAGCTCCTTTTCACTGGCTGCTCCTGAGTTTTCACTCTTCTACCTCAATAAAGTATTCTTGCATCACAACCTCAGATCACTCCTTCTTTCTTCTCCCAGGCTTCTTTCACAGCACTAAGGCAGGGCTGTGGTGGCCACTGGGGTGGGAGATAAAGTATGTGCCAAGACCACTCTTAGTTATGATTTCTGCCGTTTTGGTACTCACGGCCACACTTTGCCCATCCAGTGCACTATCACACCAACCCTCCAGTTATTGAAACACAAATCTGGACAGACTAATGTGGGTCTCTCCTCCCTTCAGGCACAAGCCCCTCAGGGATGCTGTGTTTAATTTTTCTGGGCACCAGTTACTCCTGCCCGTCATTGCCTTACAGGGCTGTCTCCAGCTGTGGTGGAGCAGGTCCGTGTCTTCCTTGGTTTCAGGTCCCAGAGCTGATCACACATCTCCAGTCTCACCAGAGTGGAGCAGAGGAGCAGAATTCCCCTCTCCTCACCTGCTGCCCACGCTGTGGGGATGAGCCCAGGACAGAATTTGTGTTTGGCACGTTCCCATGGCAGGGCACATCCAATAATTCACCCACCACCATCCCAAGGGCTCCTCCTTGGGCTCAGTCCCCTCCTCACCCAGCCTCTGTGCTGCATGTTTGGGA
Organism: Sylvia atricapilla; assembly: GCF_009819655.1. NCBI lineage: Eukaryota > Metazoa > Chordata > Aves > Passeriformes > Sylviidae > Sylvia > Sylvia atricapilla. The sequence continues at coordinate 152,273,962 of NC_089140.1, forward strand.
TTGCTCCAGTGCAGCTGCAGCAGATTCTGCCTCTCTGCTCTGCTGATATGGGAGAACTCTGTTAATCCCTGGGTTCTTGGGAATAAGACAAGACTCTGGTGGAGGAGAACCAGAGCATGGCCTCAAGATGAGGGGGGGCTGAAGGTTTGGGGCAGCCATTGCCCATGACATTGGGGCATTTTTCAGGCCAGCTGCTCTTGCCTGGGACTGCCTGCTGAGTCATGAGCTTGGGAACGTTTTGCTTCCCACAGCTCCGCAATTCCATATCCTGCTCTCGAGGCCGTGGCCATCTTACCTTGGCAGCAGCCTTGGTGAGTTGGTGTTCATCCCAGCCCTGGCGGATGAGGGAAGAGGCGCCAGTATCCTGCACCTGGACTTGAGCAAGTCCTTTGTTCCTGTGGCAGACAACATCCTTGTCTCTAAGCTGGAGAGATGCGGATGGTGGTTGGACCATTTTGAGATCAGGATTGGGTGGGATGGTCTCACTCCAAGAGTTGTGGTCAGTGTTCCTGTGTGGAGAACGGGGAAGAGTGGTGACCACTGGAGACCCATGTTGGGATGATTATAAATTTGCACCATTATCAGAAATCTGGGCACGAGGATTTGGTGGGATGATCAGCAAAACCAGGGAGCATTCCAAGCCGACAAGTAGCGTGGGTGGTTGTGTGGAGGGAAGGGATGGCATTCAGAGGGGCTGGAACAGGTTGGGGAGGTGGGATATTGTCAATCTGATGAAGCTGAACGGGGACAAGTGCAAGGTGCTGCATCTGGTTTGGAGCAATGCCAAACACGGGTGTAGAGTGGACGAGGAGTGGACTGAGAGCAGCCCAGAGGAGAAAGGTTTGGGGTGTTGGTGGAGGGAGAAGTGGCCATGCCCCACCACATGAATGAGCTGAGCTGGGGCTCCCTGTGTCCTGGGCTCCTGCCCACGGCATGGGCAGGAAATGAGGGGGGATTCTGACCCTCTGCTCTGCTCGGGGGAGACTGGAGTTGTTTGTTCAGCTCAGGGAGATGAAAATAAGAGAGGCATGAAGCAGCTCGAGAGGATCTGAAAATGGGCCTGGAAGATGACGAGGGCCTGGAGCACCTGATGTCCAGCCAAAATGAACACACCTGCCATGAGGGGCTTGTGCCAGAATCAAGGACACACCTGCATTAGTGTCTCCAGGCCTGTAAATAAGCAACTGAGGTTCTTCTCCATGATGCACACAAAGTGTGCCAGAGTGTCCTGGTGTGGAGTGGAACTGGAGAAGCATTTTCAAGAGAGGTGTTGGTGCAATTTGCAGCCTCCACAAATGGCCTGTGGGCACATGGATTTGTGCCAAGTGTGGTTTGCACACCTTGGACAGAATGAAGCTGGAGGAGACATCTCAGGGTGCAAGACAAGGGAATTTTATTGAGGCAAAAGAAGAGTGAGAGGTCCGGAGCAGCCACTGGAAGGGAGCTGGTCAAAGGTGGGAGTTGGGCAACCATCTGCCAAGGTCCTTTACATGAAGAAGGTTCGGCCAGAGCATCAAGGATTTCCTGTCCCAGAGGGGAGGAGCCCATCAGAGGTGCCGGATGGTCACTGTCTTGGGAGAAGGGGTTTGCAGCAGAGGAGACTGGACAGAGCTCAAAGGGCTGATGCAGAGCAGGGAGTGGGAGAAGAGGAGCAGGAAGATGGGCCATGTTTGCAGGCAGCCCAGGCTGGCCCCTTGGCTGCTGCCTTCCTTGGAGCCCTGAGAGCAGGAGCTGCAAGTGCTGAGCCCCTTGGAGAGCCTTGGCCCAGAGAGGCGTCCTCAATGGCTGAGATGTGTTCCAGGAGTGGGTGGTTGGTGTCAGGGGTGGTGCTGAGATCCCTCAGCAGATGTAGCCGCCCCTTCTGCCGTAGCAGCCCAGGCCTCCCAGGCCGTAGCCAAATCCACGGCCATAGCCAAGGCCGTAGCCAAAGCCACCAAATCCCCCAGAGATGGGCTGTCCCTGGGCACTGAGTTCAGTGCCCACGGCAGCCGAGGAGGTGGATCCGACGGCGGTGCTCTGGGGGAAGGAGGTCATGATGGGTCCTGGCAGGGTGACCAGCACAGGGGAAGGGTTGATGATGACACGGGAATCCTGGCATTGCAGGGCACAGGGCTCGTTGCAGCTGTTGGCCAGCGGGGTGGGTCCGCAGGGAGAGCAGAGGTTGTTGCAGGCCATGGCTGTGGGGTGGAGGGTCCCTGGAAGAGAGGGGGCGAGGAAAGTAAAGGATACTGGGTGGGAAGATTGGTAATGAAATAGGATGAAGCAGTGGGAAAGGTGTTGTGGAGCTGTGAGGAAGTGTGGGAACTTCTGAGGCAGTGGCCAAATGTGCTGGTAGAGAGGGGCCAGGGGTGCAGGAGCAGGAGGGTCAGGGGTTTGAGTCTCACCTGGTTGTCAGCAGGAGGAGAAGGTCTGAGAAGTGTGTGAGGGAGAGAAGTTCTGCTGTGCCTTTTATGCAGGTTGTGGAGGGGTGGGACAGCCTTGTCCCATGGCCTTGGGGCATTTTTGGGAAGCAGCTATTGGCTGGTCCTGCCTGGTGAGTCCTGAGGTGGGGAGTGTTTTCCTTCCTGGAGTTCTGCAGTTTCCCATCCTTCCCTCCAGGCAGTGTCCATCTGACCTTGGCGGCACCTCTCACTGGCCAGGATTTCAGACCAGTGTGGGGTTGCTGATGGCGCGTGTCAGGGCACGTAGAAGATTCAGCCAAAGCAGAGGAGAACTCCTGTGTCATCCAAGGTCATTCCATGGCAGATTGGGAACGTTTCCCATTTGCATTCTTGCCTCTGGCCTGAAAGAACTCCCAGCTCTCTCAGGTTGCTCCTGTTTTAAGGACAATCCAGACCACAACCCTCTGAGCCCTGCCATTCACATCCTTCTCTGGCCACCACACTGGACACCTGCACTGGCCTGGGTTGATGAGGATGGTGCAATACTCACCTCAAAAGCCCTGGGCAACTTCCAAATGCTCTTTCTGACAATCAGACCATTCCCACAGAAACGATCTCCCTCTTAAACACTCATTCCCAGACAAAATAAAAAAGACCCTGAACATCAAATTCCTGCAGACAAGAGGAACACTGAGAAACCCTCAGAGCACAAACAGTGGTAAAGGCCATGTCTCCAGTCAGGCTTGGACAGCTGGGAAAATTGTGTGGAGAGAGGGAATGGGCTGGAAGGGCCAACACGGGATACTTGGGAGAGCTGCAAAGCCCAGAGCAGCTTGTCAGGGCTGAGAGAGGCTGGAGGCAACACTTCACAACACGCCCACAAACCAGGGCAGCCCAGTGCCGCGGGGTGGCCTCAGTAATGACACCTCCGTTCTCCAAAGCTTTGCTCAAGGCTTCACCCTGCACCCACCACAGCAGGATTTGGCCTCTAAAATGCACACTCAAAGGCTGCCGCCAAGCGGAGATGCACACAGCCCCCAGAGAAGGGAGTGGGGTCTCAGAATTCCACAGAGAAATGCCCGAATAATGGCAGAGAAGGAAATAGGAGGCTGTTGACCATCCGTTAGTAATGAATGGTTATTTGGTAAGAGGAACATAAGACTACGGGTGGAAGGATATAAATTATGAAACCTTAAGGCTTGAATGCGGAATAAATGAATTGAGGTCACGGACCAGGCTGGGAACAAAGGGATGGACCCCATCCTGGCTTTATTTCTTAGATTTCTGAATGAGGAAATACACTGTAAATGACAGATCAGGTTGTTGTGTAAATTTAAGAAATCCAAATGGACCATGACACGTTAACAAGTTCAATCTGAACATCCTCAGTTTCCCAGATCCTGTCCCTTGTTCCCATTCAAGACACACGGCCATGAGCTCTCCTTCATCCATCATGAAACAGTCCTGGGCACACAGATTTTATCAAGATATTGCAGAGTGACCTCCTGAGGACATCAGCAGCTCCCTCAGCGTTCCTGGGTGCAACACAAGGACTGATGGACATCCAGTGTCACCGAAAATAATTCCAGTCTTCACAAGGCACCCACAAACCACAGCACACGAGTGCCACGAAATGACCTCACAGATGACGCTGCAAATTTCCAGGGCTGTGGTTGTTTATTCATTCCTCCCTGTCACACATTGAACAGTCAAATCCTCCCAAACACCAACTCATCAAAGTTCTGCCAAGGTCAGCTGGACACTGCCTGAAGGGAAGGATGTGAAACTGCAGAACTCCAGGAAGGAAAACACTCCCCAACTCATGACTCCCCAACCTGGCACAGGCAAGAGCTGCTGCCCAAAAATGCCCCAAGGCCATGGGACAAGGCTGTCCCGCCCATCCACAACCAGCATAAAAGCCGGCCCAGAGCTTTTCTCCCTCACACACTTCTCCTCAGGCCTTCTCCTCCTGCTGACAACCAAGTGAGCCTCAAAACCCTGACCCTCCTGCTCCTCTACTCCACTCCCTTCTCTTCCAGCACGTTTGGCCACAGCCTCACAAGTTCTCACACCTCCTCACAGCCCCACAACACCTTTCCAATTCCTTCATCTTCTTTCATTACGAATCCCCCCACCCAGCACCCTTTACTTTCCTCACCCTCCTCTCTTCCAGGACCCTCCACACCACACCCATGGCCTGCAACAATCTCTGCACTCCCTGCGGACCCACCCCACTGGCCAACAGCTGCAACGAGCCCTGTGCCCTGCAATGCCAGGATTCCCGTGTCATCATTGACCCTTCCCCTGTGCTGGTCACCCTGCCAGGACCCATCATGACCTCCTTCCCCCAGAGCACCGCCGTCGGATCCACCTCCTCGGCTGCCGTGGGCACTGAACTCAGTGCCCAGGGACAGCCCATCTCTGGGGGATTTGGTGGCTTTGGCTACGGCCTTGGCTATGGCCGTGGATTTGGCTACGGCCTGGGAGGCCTGGGCTGCTACGGCAGAAGGGGCGGCTACATCTGCTGAGGGCCCTCAGCACCATTGACAACACCAGCTCAGGGCTCTGGCAGCCGCTCCTGCAGGGAAATCCCCTCGGCTGATGGTCACTGTGCTCTCATTTCACAGTGCGTCTCCTATTTCATTCCCCTGCCCATTCATTCTTTTGTCTCAATAAAGTTTTTCTGCATTCAAGCCTGAGACGCCTCCTCTTCCTTTTTGAATTCCTGTGGTCTCACATCCTCACCCGGCACAGCCCCGGGGCTCAACAGGACATTGGTGAAAGGAAAAGGGCAGAACATTTTCTCCAGGAAAAATGTCACCATCACTAAGAAACAAGAATTGCAGGAGAAGCAGAGAATGAGGGGAACCTTCCAAAAGGTTTTACAAGCCAAACACCTGCTGTACCAAAGGCTTTGACACATTAATGCTGTACCAAAGGCTTTGACACATCAATGCTCTCTCACTCAGGGCTCCTGCAAAGTCTCTCTCTGACACAAGACACTTGACAAACTCTTTTCCCAGCAGGACACTCAAACCCTCTGGAACAAAGAGTTACAAAACCTTCCACTCCGCCAGGAGCTCTGGAGTGCAAGGGCTTCATTCCCTTATGCCCAGGCAAGGCCAGCGAGTGCAGAGTTCCCAGCACCATGGACAGTTTATGTTTTGATCTCCCAGCTCAGTCTCCACCACCTCTTCCCCTCTTTCACCAGCCTCACGCTGAAAAATTCTTGCTTTCCTTTCCCACACAATTCTATCTCTTTTCCCCAGTGCCAAAGGCCTCTTGTCCTCCACGTGAGCACGCCTGAGGACAGCCAGGCTCCCTGGACTTCACTCCCTGCCATCAGGGATTCACACTCACTGCTGACACTCCGCTGTCCCCTGGGAGCCCCAGCCCTCTCGGCCTCTCCTCTGGGAAAGATCCTCCTCTAGGATATTGCTGGCCCTGAAATGGTCTGGATTCACCAAATCGACCTCATTTTCACCCTGGGGAGGCCAGGGCTGCCCACAACCCCTCACATGAGACCTCACCAGTGCTAAACACACACCAAGAGTCACCTCTCCCTCTTTGGTCTGAACACTTTTCCAGATCCCACCCTGGACACTTGAGGTCCCTGTTCCCACGATGGGACAGGGACAACGCCTGCTCCATTTCCTCTCAACCACAACCACAGGGACCTGTTTTGGAGAAGAAAACAATTGTTCCGACTGACACTCAGACATTTCATCCCATCTGGGGTGACTCTCGCTGAAGAAACAGAGCCTGGCACCTGTCGCTGTTGAGCTCCAGCAGACGTCCAGGACCACTCTGGTTTTCATCCCTGGCCCAAAGGATCCAACTCCTGGGCTACAGCCCTGGGGACTTGCTGCCATCTGGACTTTGGGACACTGACCACAAGTCTTTGGGTCCTGCCCTTCAGACCTTTCCCAGGCCACCACTCTGGGCAGTGACACAGCCCTGACTCGTCTGCGTGGGTTTTGAGGATCATTCAATGTTCACCTCCCAGAAAACTCTCCAACCAACCAATCCTCATTCTGACAAATCAGATATTGCCCAGAGAAGTGACCTCAGCCCAAGCCGGGACACAAAATGCCCTGGATATCAAAACCTTAAAATGAAGAGAGGCAGAGAGAAACCCAAAGAGCACGCCCAACGTGAAATACAAAGTTTAATGTCAGAGTTTGCCACAGTGGGGAAACGCAAAGAAGGAGGGAATGCAATGGAAGGGACGACACCAAATACCTGGAACAACTGCAGAGCTCAGACCAGCCCCACAGGGCTGAGACAAACTGGGGGCAACTCTTTCCAACACACCCAAAATCCACAACACTCGAGGGCCACGGCATGACCTAAATAATGACACCACATTTCTGCAAAGTTTGGGCCACGTCTTCAGCCTGCCCTGACATCAGCAATCCACAGCAGAATTTGGTCGTTATTATTGGCAATTAAAACAATTAAAAGCTGCCACCAAGGTCAGACGGATGTGGCCTCATGAGAAGGACACAGAATGACAGAATTTACAAAGACACATCGGAACCATGAGAGGGGAGGGGATCACACTGACTGTGCGTTAGTAATTGTTAGGTTTTGCTCAGAGGAACAAAATGCTAACATTTCTAGAACATAAATTAGGAAACCTTCTGGCTTGAATGCGGAATAAGGGAATTGAGGTCACAGCCCCGGCAAAAAGGGATCGAGTAATGGTTTGTTGTTTGTTTTCTGGATTTCTTAACCAGGTCATGGAATAAACTTTTAATGTCCAAGAACATTGTCATGTAAATTTGAGAAATACAAATGGACCAAAACAGTGGAACAAGTTCAGCCCGACCACGCTCTTGTTTTCCAGCTCTTCTCTAGATCCCATTCAGAACACAAGGCCAGGAGATCTCTTCCATCCATCAGGAAACACTCCCAGGATCCAGGACCTTGTTAAGGTACAGCAGAGTGACTTCCCCAGGACATCAGCAGCTCCGTCAGCATTCCTGGGTGGAACACAAGGGCTGATGGACATCCCATGTCACAAAAGAGAGTCCCAGACTTCACAAGGCACCCACAAACCACAGCACACGAGTCACACAAAATGACCTCACTGGTGACATTGCAGATCTCCAGGGCTCTGGTTGTTTATTTGGCCCTCCATGAAACACAGGGAACAATCACACCCACCCAAACACCAAATTGTTAAAGTTGCCGCCAAGGTCAGCTGGACAGAGAATGAAGGGCAGGACGTGACACTGCACAACTGTGGGAGGGAAAACACTCCCCACCTCATGAGTCAACAGCCACAAAAGAGCTGCTGCTTCAAAAATGCCCCAAGGCCATGGGACAAGGCTGTCCCGCCCCTCCTGGAGCAGCATAAAAGCCAGCCCAGAGCCTCTCTCCATCACACACTTCTCCTCAGACCTTCTCCTCCTGCTGACAACCAGGTGAGCCTCAAACTCCTGAACCTTCTACTCCTGATCCCCTGTACCCTCCATTCCAGCACGCTCCTAACCAGCCTCAGCAGCCCTCACACCTCCCCACAGACCCACAACAGCCTCCACCACTGCATCAGTCCTCACATCCCCTTGCCTACGCCATGTCTCACTTCTTCTCTTCCAGGACCCTCCATACCACACTCATGGCCTGCAACAACCTCTGCACTCCCTGCGGACCCACCCCGCTGGCCAACAGCTGCAACGAGCCCTGTGCCCTGCAATGCCAGGATTCCCGTGTCATCATCAACCCTTCCCCTGTGCTGGTCACCCTGCCAGGACCCATCATGACCTCCTTCCCCCAGAGCACCGCCGTCGGATCCACCTCCTCGGCTGCCGTGGGCACTGAACTCAGTGCCCAGGGACAGCCCATCTCTGGTGGATTTGGTGGCTTTGGCTACGGCCTTGGCTATGGCCGTGGATTTGGCTATGGCCTTGGCTATGGCCGTGGATTTGGCTACGGCCTGGGAGGCCTGGGCTGCTACGGCAGAAGGGGCGGCTACATCTGCTGAGGGCCCTCGGCACCACCACTGACACCAACCACCCACTCCTGGAACACATCTCAGCCATTGAGGACGCCTCTCTGGGCCAAGGCTCTCCAATGGGCTCAGCACTTGCAGCTCCTGCTCTCAGGGCTCCAAGCAAGGCAGCAGCCAAGGGGCCAGCCTGGGCTGCCTGCAAACATGGCCCATCTTCCTGCTGCTCTTCTCCCACTCCCTGCTCTGCATCACCTATTTGAGCTCTGTCCAGTCTCCTCTGGATAAACCCCTTCTCCCAAGACAGAGACCATCCGGCACCTCTGATGGGCTGCTCCCTTTGCTGAGGAGGATGTATTTGATGCTCTGGCCAGACCTCCTCAGAGGAAGGGGCCTCGGCTGATGGTCACCCTTCTTTCACCTCAGACCAGCTCCTTTTCACTGGCTGCTCCTGAGTTTTCACTCTTCTACCTCAATAAAGTATTCTTGCATCACAACCTCAGATCACTCCTTCTTTCTTCTCCCAGGCTTCTTTCACAGCACTAAGGCAGGGCTGTGGTGGCCACTGGGGTGGGAGATAAAGTATGTGCCAAGACCACTCCTAGTTATGATTTCTGCCGTTTTGGCACTCACGGCCACACTTTGCCCATCCAGTGCACTATCACACCAACCCTCCAGTTATTGAAACACAAATCTGGACAGACTAATGTGGGTCTGTCCTCCCTTCAGGCACAAGCCCCTCAGGGATGCTGTGTTTAATTTTTCTGGGCACCAGTTACTCCTGCCTGTCATTGCCTTTCCGGGCTGTCTCCAGCTGTGGTGGAGCAGGTCCGTGTCTTCCTTGGTTTCAGGTCCCAGAGCTGATCACACATCTCCAGTCTCACCAGAGTGGAGCAGAGGAGCAGAATTCCCCTCTCCTCACCTGCTGCCCACGCTGTGGGGATGAGCCCAGGACAGAGTGGGGTTTGTGTTTGGAACATTCCCATGCCCGGGAACACCCAATACTTCACCCACCACCATCCCAAGGGCTCCTCCTTGGGCTCAGTCCCCTCCTCACCCAGCCTCTGTGCTGCATGTTTGGGATTGCTCCAGTGCAGCTGCAGCAGATTCTGCCTCTCTGCTCTGCTGATATGGGAGAACTCTGTTAATCTCTGGGTTCTTGGGAATAAGACAAGACTCTGGTGGAGGAGAACCAGAGCATGGCCTCAAGGATGAGGGGGGGCTGAAGGTTTGGGGCAGCCATTGCCCATGACATTGGGGCGTTTTTCAGGCCAGCTGCTCTTGCCTGGGACTGCCTGCTGAGTCATGAGCTTGGGAACGTTTTGCTTCCCACAGCTCCGCAATTCCATATCCTGCTCTCGAGGCCGTGGCCATCTTACCTTGGCAGCAGCCTTGGCGAGTTGGTGTTCATCCCAGCCCTGGCGGATGAGGGAAGAGGCGCCAGTATCCTGCACCTGGACTTGAGCAAGTCCTTTGTTCCTGTGGCAGACAACATCCTTGTCTCTAAGCTGGAGAGATGCGGATGGTGGTTGGACCATTTTGAGATCAGGATTGGGTGGGATGGTCTCACTCCAAGAGTTGTGGTCTGTGTTCCTGTGTGGAGAACAGGGAAGAGTGGTGACCACTGGAGACCCATGTTGGGATTAATATAATTTTGCACCATTGTCAGAAATCCGGGCACGAGGATTTGGTGGGATAATCAGGAAAACCAGGGAGCACTCCAAGCCGACAAGTAGTGTGGGTGGTTGTGTGGAGGGAAGGGATGGCATTCAGAGGGGCTGGAACAGGTTGGGGAGGTGGGATATTGTCAATCTGATGAAGCTGAACGGGGACAAGTGCAAGTGCAAGGTGCTGCATCTGGTTTGGAGCAATGCCAAACATGGGTGTAGAGTGGACGAGGAGTGGACTGAGAGCAGCCCAGAGGAGAAAGGTTTGGGGTGTTGGTGGAGGGAGAAGTGGCCATGCCCCACCACATGAATAAGCTGAGCTGGGGCTCCCCGTGTCCTGGGCTCCTGCCCACGGCATGGGCAGGAAATGAGGGGGGATTCTGACCCTCTGCTCTGCTCGGGGGAGACTGGAGTTGTTTGTTCAGCTCAGGGAGATGAAAATAAGAGAGGCATGAAGCAGCTCGAGAGGATCTGAAAATGGGCCTGGAAGATGACGAGGGCCTGGAGCACCTGATGTCCAGCCAAAATGAACACACCTGCCATGAGGGGCTTGTGCCAGAATCAAGGACACACCTGCATTAGTGTCTCCAGGCCTGTAAATAAGCAACTGAGGTTCTTCTCCATGATGCACACAAAGTGTGCCAGAGTGTCCTGGTGTGGAGTGGAACTGCAGAAGCAATTTCAAGAGAGGTGTTGGTGCAATTTGCAGCCTCCACAAATGGCCTGTGGGCACGTGGATTTGTGCCAAGTGTGGTTTGCACACCTTGGACAGAATGAAGCTGGAGGAGACATCTCAGGGTGCAAGACAAGGGAATTTTATTGAGGCAAAAGAAGAGTGAGAGGTCCGGAGCAGCCACTGGAAGGGAGCTGGTCACAGGTGGGAGTTGGGCAACCATCTGCCAAGGTCCTTTACATGAAGAAGGTTTGGACAGAGCATCAAGGATTTCCTGTCCCAGAGGGGAGGAGCCCATCAGAGGTGCCGGATGGTCTCTGTCTTGGGAGAAGGGGTTTCCAGCAGAGGAGACTGGACAGAGATAAAAGGGCTGATGCAGAGCAGGGAGTGGGAGAAGAGCAGCAGGAAGATGGGCCGTGTTTGCAGGCAGCCCAGGCTGGCCCCTTGGCTGCTGCCTTGCTGGGAGCCCTGAGAGCAGGAGCTGGAAGTGCTGAGCCCCTTGGAGAGCCTTGGCCCAGAGAGGCGTCCTCAATGGCTGAGATGTGTTCCAGGAGTGGGTGGTTGGTGTCAGGGCTGGTGCTGAGGGCCCTCAGCAGATGTAGCCGCCCCTTCTGCCGTAGCAGCCCAGGCCTCCCAGGCCGTAGCCAAATCCACGGCCATAGCCAAGGCCGTAGCCAAAGCCACCAAATCCCCCAGAGATGGGCTGTCCCTGGGCACTGAGTTCAGTGCCCACGGCAGCCGAGGAGGTGGATCCGACGGCGGTGCTCTGGGGGAAGGAGGTCATGATGGGTCCTGGCAGGGTGACCAGCACAGGGGAAGGGTTGATGATGACACGGGAATCCTGGCATTGCAGGGCACAGGGCTCGTTGCAGCTGTTGGCCAGCGGGGTGGGTCCGCAGGGAGAGCAGAGGTTGTTGCAGGCCATGGCTGTGGTGTTGGGGGTCCTGGAAGAGAGGGGGGTGAGGAAAGTAAAGAGTGCTGGGTGAGGGATTGATAATGAAAGAAGATGAAGGAGTGGGAAACGTGTTGTGAGGCTGTGAGGAGGTGTGAGAACTTGTGAGGCAGTGGCCAAATGTGCTGGCAGAGAGCGGCCAGGGGTGCAGGAGCAGGAGGGTCAGGGGTTTGAGTCTCACCTGGTAGTCTGCAGGAGAAGGTCTGAGAAGTGTGTGAGGGACAGAGGATCTGGGCTGGCTTTTATGCTGGTCCTGTTTGGGCAGGACAGCCTTGTCCCATGGCCTGGGGGCATTTTTGGGAAGCAGCTATTGGCTGGTCCTGCCTGGTGAGTCCTGAGGTGGGGAGTGTTTTCCTTCCTGGAGTTCTGCCGTTTCCCATCCTTCCCTCCAGGCAGTGTCCATCTGACCTTGGCGGCACCTCTCACTGGCCAGGATTTCAGACCAGTGTGGGGTTGTTGATGGCGCGTGTCAGGGCACGTAGAAGATTCAGCCAAAGCAGAGGAGAACTCCTGTGTCATCCAAGGTCATTCCATGGCAGATTGGGAACGTTTCCCATTTGCATTCTTGCCTCTGGCCTGAAAGAACTCCCAGCTCTCTCAGGTTGTTCCTGTTTTAAGGACAATCCAGACCACAACCCTCTGAGCCCTGCCATTCACATCCTTCTCTGGCCACCACACTGGACACCTGCACTGGCCGGGGATGTTGAAGATCATGTAATACTGGCCTCCAAAAGCCCTGGGCAACTTCCAAACTCTCTCTCTGACAATCAGACTGTACCCAGAGAAGTGATCTCCCTCTTAAACACTCATTCCAAGTCAAGACCCTGAACATCAAATCCCTGCAGACAAGAGGGACACTGAGACACCTTCAGAGCACAATCAGTGGTAAAGGCCGTGTCTCCAGTCAGGCTTGGACAGCTGGGAAAATTGTGTGGAGAGAGGGAATGGGCTGGAAGGGCCAACACGGGATACTTGGGAGAGCTGCAAAGCCCAGAGCAGCTTGTCAGGGCTGAGAGAGGCTGGAGGCAACACTTCACAGCACGCCCACAAACCAGGGCAGGCCAGTGCCGCGGGGTGGCCTCAGTAATGACACCTCCGTTCTCCAAAGCTTTGCTCAAGGCTTCACCCCGCACCCACCACAGCAGGATTTGGCCTCTAAAATGCACAATCAAAGGCTGCCGCCAAGCGGAGATGCACACAGCCCCCAGAGAAGGGAGTGGGGTCTCAGAATTCCACAGAGAAATGCCCGAATAATGGCAGAGAAGGAGAGAGGAGGCTGTTGACCATCCGTTAGTAATGAATGGTTATTTGGTAAGAGGAACATAAGACTACGGATGGAAGGATATAATTTATGAAACCTTACGGCTTCAATGAGGAATAAATGAATTGAGGCCACGGACCAGGCTGGGAACAAAGGGATGGGCCCCATCTGGGGTTTATTTCTTAGATTTCTGAATGAGGTCAAGGAAATACACTGTAAATGACAGATCGGGTTGTTGTGTAAAGCCAGGAAATCCAGATGCACCATGACACAGTAACAAGTTCAATCTGAACATCCTCAGTTTCCCAGATCCTGTCCCTTGATCCCATTCAAGACACACAACCATGAGCTCTCCTTCATCCATCACGAAACAGTCCTGGGCACACAGATTTTATCAAGATATTGCAGAGTGACCTCCTGAGGACATCAGCAGCTCCCGCAGCGTTCCTGGGTGCAACACAAGGACTGATGGACATCCAGTGTCACCGAAAATAATTCCAGTCTTCACAAGGCACCCACAAACCACAGCACACGAGTGCCACAAAATGACATCACTGATGACGCTGCAGATTTCCAGGACTGTGGTTGTTTATTCATTCCTCCCTGACACACATTGAACAGTCAAATCCTCCCAAACACCAACTCATCAAAGTTCTGCCAAGGTCAGCTGGACACTGCCTGAAGGGAAGGATGTGAAACTGCAGAACTCCAGGAAGGAAAACACTCCCCACCTCATGACTCCACAATCTGGCACAGGCAAGAGCTGCTGCCCAAAAACGCCCCAAGGCCATGGGACAAGGCTGTCCCGCCCCTCCACAACCAGCATAAAAGGCAGACCAGAGCCTCTCTCCCTCACACACTTCTCCTCAGACCTTCTCCTCCTGCTGGCAACCAGGTGAGCCTCAAAACCCTGATCCTCCTGCTCCTCTACTCCACTCCCTTCTCTTCCAGCACATTTGGCCACAGCCTCAGAAGTTCTCACACCTCCTCACAGCCTCACAACACGTTTCCCATTCCTTCATCTTCTTTCATTATCAATCCCTCACCCAGCACTCTTTACTTTCCTCACCCTCCTCTCTTCCAGGACCCTCCACCCCACAGCCATGGCCTGCAACAACCTCTGCACTCCCTGCGGACCCACCCCGCTGGCCAACAGCTGCAACGAGCCCTGTGCCCTGCAATGCCAGGATTCCCGTGTCATCATCAACCCTTCCCCTGTGCTGGTCACCCTGCCAGGACCCATCATGACCTCCTTCCCCCAGAGCACCGCCGTCGGATCCACCTCCTCGGCTGCCGTGGGCACTGAACTCAGTGTCCAGGGACAGCCCATCTCTGGGGGATTTGGTGGCTTTGGCTACGGCCTTGGCTATGGCCGTGGATTTGGCTACGGCCTGGGAGGCCTGGGCTGCTACGGCAGAAGGGGCATCTGCTGAGGGGTCTCAGCACCATTGACACCACCCGCTCAGGGCTCTGGCAGCAGCTCCTGCAGGGAAATCCCCTCGGCTGATGGTCACTGTGCTCGCATTTCACAGTGTGTCTCTCCTATTTCATTCCCCTGCCCATTCATTCTTTTGTCTCAATAAAGTTTTTCTGCATTCAAGCCTGAGACGCCTCCTCTTCCTTTTTGAATTCCTGTGGTCTCACATCCTCACCCGGCACAGCCCCGGGGCTCAACAGGACATTGGTGAAAGGAAAAGGGCAGAACATTTTCTCCAGGAAAGGTGTCACCACCAGTAACAAACAAGAATTGCACGGGAAGGAGAGAATGGGGGGAACCTTCCAAAAGGTTTTACAAGCCAAACACCTGCTGTACCAAAGGCTTTGACACATTAATGCTGTACCAAAGGCTTTGACACATCAATGCTCTCTCACTCAGGGCTCCGGCAAAGTCTCTCTCTGACACAAGACACTTGACAAACTCTTTTCCCAGAAGGATTTTCAATCCCTCTGAAACAAATAGTTACAAAACCTTCCACTCCGCCAGGAGCTCTGGAGTGCAAGAGCTTCATTCCCTTCTGCTCAGGCAAGGCCAGCGAGAGCAGAGTTCCCAGCACCATGGACAGTTTATGTTTCCATCTCCCAGCACAGTATACACCACCTCTTCCCCTCTGTCACCAGCCTCACGCTGAAAAATTCTGGCTTTCCTTTCCCACACAATTCTATCTCTTTTCCCCTGTGCCCAAGGCCTCTTGTCCTCCACGTGAGCACGGCTGAGGACAGCCAGGCTCCCTGGACTTCACTCCCTGCCATCAGGGATTCACACTCACTGCTGACACTCCGCTGTCCCCTGGGAGCCCAGCCCTCTCGGCCTCTCCTCTGGGAAAGATCCTCCTCTAGGATATTGCTGGCCCTGAAATGGTCTGGATTCACCAAATCGACCTCATTTTCACCCTGGGGAGGCCAGGGCTGCCCACAACCCCTCCCATGAGACCTCACCAGTGCTAAACACACACCAAGAGTCACCTCTCCCTCTTTGGTCTGAACACTTTTCCAGATCCCACCCTGGACACTTGAGGTCCCTGTTCCCACGATGGTTCAGGGACAACTCCTGCTCCATTTCCTCTCAACCACAACCACAGGGATCTTTTTGGAGAAGAAAACAATTGTTCCGACTGACACTCAGACAATTTATCCCATCTGGGGTGACTCTCACTGAAGAAACAGGGCCTGGCACCTGTCGCTGTTGAGCTCCAGCAGACGTCCAGGACCACTCTGGTTTTCAGTCCTGGACCAAAGGATCCAACTCCTGGGCTACAGCCCTGGGGACTTGCTGCCATCTGGACTTTGGGACACTGACCACAAGTCTTTGGGTCCTGCCCTTCAGACCTTTCCCAGGCCACCACTCTGGGCAGTGACACAGCCCTGACTCGTCTGCGTGGGTTTTGAGGATCATGCAATGTTCACCTCCAAGAACACCCTCCAACCACCCAATCCTCATTCTGACAAATCAGATATTGCCCAGAGAAGTGACCTCAACCCTCAGCCCAAGCCGGGACACAAAATGCCCTGGATATCAAAACCTTAAAATCAAGAGAGGCAGAGAGAAACCCGAAGAGCACGGCCAACATGAAATACAAAGTTTAATGTCAGAGTTTGCCACAGTGGGGAAACGCAAAGAAGAAGAGAATGCAATGGAAGGGACAACACCAAATACCTGGAACAACTGCAGAGCTCAGACCAGCCCCACAGGGCTGAGACAAACTGGGGGCAACTCTTTCCAACACACCCAAAATCCACAGCACTCGAGGGCCACGGGATGACCTAAATGATGACACCACAGTTCTGCAAAGTTTGGGCCACGTCTTCAGCCTGCCCTGACATCAGCCATCCACAGCAGAATTTGGTCGTTATTATTGGCAATTAAAAGAATTCAAAGCTGCCACTAAGGTCAGACGGACGTGGCCTCATGAGAAGGACACAGAATCACAGAATTTACAAAGACACATCGGAACCATGAGAGGGGAGAGGATCACACTGACTGTGCGTTAGTAATTGTTAGGTTTTGCTCAGAGGAACAAAATGCTAACATTTCTAGAACATAAATTAGGAAACCCTATGGCTTGAATGCGGAATAAGGGAATTGAGGTCACAGCCCCGGCAAAAAGGGATCGAGTAATGGTTTGTTGTTTGTTTTCTGGATTTCTTAACCAGGTCACGGAATAAACTTTAAATGTCCGAAAACGTTGTCATGTAAACTTGAGAAATACAAATGGACCAAAACAGTGGAACAAGTTCAGCCCCACACGCTCTTGCTTTCCACATCTTCTCCAGATCCCATTCAGAACACAAGGCCAGGAGATCTCTTCCATCCATCAGGAAACACTCCCAGGTTCCAGGACCTTGTCAAGGTACAGCAGAGTGACCTCCCCAAGACATCAGCAGCTCCGTCAGCATTCCTGGGTGGAACACAAGGGCTGATGGACATCCCATGTCACAAAAGAGAGTCCCAGACTTCACAAGGCACCCACAAACCACAGCACGAGTCACACAAAATGACCTCACTGGTGACATCGCAGATCTCCAGGGCTCTGGTTGTTTATTTGGCCCTCCATGAAACACAGGGAACAATCACATCCACCCAAACACCAAATTGTTAAAGTTGCCGCCAAGGTCAGCTGGACAGAGAATGAAGGGCAGGACGTGACACTGCACAATTGTGGGAGGGAAAACACTCCCCACCTCATGAGTCAACAGCCACAAAAGAGCTGCTGCTTCAAAAATGCCCCAAGGCCATGGGACAAGGCTGTCCCGCCCCTACTGGGCCAGCATAAAAGCCAGACCAGAGCCTCTCTCCATCACACACTTCTCCTCAGAGCTTCTCCTCCTGCTGACAACCAGGTGAGCCTCAAACTCCTGAACCTTCTACTCCTGATCCCCTGCACCCTCCATTCCAGCACGCTCCTAACCAGCCTCAGCAGCCCTCACACCTCCCCACAGACCCACAACAGCCTCCACACTGCATCAGTCCTCACATCCCCTTGCCTATGCCATGTCTCACTTCTTTTCTTCCAGGGACCCTCCACAGCACACCCATGGCCTGCAACAACCTCTGCTCTCCCTGCGGACCCACCCCGCTGGCCAACAGCTGCAACGAGCCCTGTGCCCTGCAATGCCAGGATTCCCGTGTCATCATCAACCCTTCCCCTGTGCTGGTCACCCTGCCAGGACCCATCATGACCTCCTTCCCCCAGAGCACCGTCGTCGGATCCACCTCCTCGGCTGCCGTGGGCACTGAACTCAGTGTCCAGGGACAGCCCATCTCTGGGGGATTTGGTGGCTTTGGCTATGGCCTTGGCTATGGCCGTGGATTTGGCTACGGCCTGGGAGGCCTGGGCTGCTACGGCAGAAGGGGCGGCTACATCTGCTGAGGGCCCTCAGCACCAGCCCTGACACCAACCACCCACTCCTGGAACACATCTCAGCCATTGAGGACGCCTCTCTGGGCCAAGGCTCTCCAAGGGGCTCAGCACTTCCAGCTCCTGCTCTCAGGGCTCCAAGCAAGGCAGCAGCCAAGGGGCCAGCCTGGGCTGCCTGCAAACACGGCCCATCTTCCTGCTGGTGTTCTCCCACTCCCTGCTCTGCATCACCCATTTGGGCTCTGTCCAGACTCCTCTGCTGCAAACCCCTTCTCCCAAGACAGAGACCATCGGGGACCTCTGCTGAGTTTCTCCCCTCTGAGGCTTTCGTTCTCTGGCCAGACCTTCTGCAAGCAAAGCATTTGTGCTGATTTTTGTCATGTTGCTCCTCAGACCAGCTCCATGTTATTTAATTCTCCTGCTTTTCACTTTTTTTTTTTTTTTTTTTTGCCTTAATAAAGTATTCTTGCATCACAGCCTCAAATGATTCATTTTTCTTTCTTCTCCCAAGACTGTTCCAACCTCTCGTGGCCTGAACTCAGGTGTTAATTGTCCACCAGTTCCAGCAGGTTTTGGGGTTTTTGTCCACCCTCTTTCCAGTCTGGCCAAGCCACTCCTCCTAACAGAGACGTGACCCTCCAAGGTGCCAGGACTTATTCAGGGAAAGATTTCAGCCCGAACAATTGCTGGTGTAATTTTTCCTTCCAGCACACTGCACAAGCCCTTCCCTTTCCCAAATCATGGCTCGGCTACAGTTGTGCTCATCCACGTGGATGCTCACCTTCCTTCCCCAACAGCATTCACGATCCATAAGGAGACACAGAAAGAAATGCTGGAGGCAGAGGAAAAAGGAAGAAGAGAGAAAGGAAGCGGGAAAAATGTGTTATGGGTCAGCACTGACTTTGGTGTCCCCATCCCATAACCTGTAAGGCACCGACCAAACGGGCTCTGGTCCCTTTTCCACAGGGATTGACGCTTTAAGTTTTATCCTTCATGTTTTTCAGAATCTGTGCTGCCCAGGCGTGTAGGTCTGACCCTCATATTAATTGTTACTCCGCTCTCTTCACAGGGCAGAAAAAAAAAAAATTCCTTTTTCCAGCCTGAGACCAAGAACAACCATTACAATTTTCAGGCCCAAAAAAGCATTAACCAGAGAGGGCTGAGGGGAGAGAACAAGGAGGGTGAGACTTCATAACCTGAAGCTGTAGCTGGACAATTAAACCCCGACATGCAAATGAACCAAAACTTATAAAAGTGTGAAACCTCACGACTGGTCGTCCATTTTGTGACCGTTTTGGGTCCATCTTGAGTCTAGCCCTGGCCAAGCTCTTTCTCTGCCTAAGGTGGATCCTCTTTAAGGCTTTTTAATAAATACCTGCTTTGTTCTTTCAGCTCTGTTCCAGGTCACCCTTCCCAAGGCATCAGGACCATCGCAGCCTGAGGCATCTCCTGTGTCCTGTGCTGAGGGCAAGGCAAAGAAATTCCCAGAGAAACCTTTTCATCTCCTTTCCTCCATCCCTGGAGAGTTCAAGGATAGGCTGGGTTTGTCTGAAAACCTCTTCCCGTGGTGTTGGAACTATTTGTTTCGGAAACTTCAGTGATTCTTCAGTGATTAGTTAACCAGAGACTGGAAAAATTACGGATGAGTAGAGGGAATCATCTCCACAAACAGTGGAGCTGAGGGGGCTCAGCCTGGACAAAAAGGAGTCTCAGGGGGTTTCCCCTCACCCAAGATTTAGGTGGTTTAAAGTCCTTGGCCCTCTAAAAGCCCTGAGTTGCGTCGGTATAAAAAGCCAGAGTCTTCAAGGTTTGTTTTCAGGTTTCTCGTGTTGTTTATTATTTGATATCTCAGAATTTTCTCTGCTCCCAGCCGAGATCCGGACAGCAGCTGGGACACGAGGCGACTGCCCACAATGGGATGTTCCCTAACATTTATACAGACAACTACGTGTCGGTTATTTACTGTTTTGTACCAATGCCCAGTGCCCACACTAAAAGTGTCATTTCTGCTTTGCTCCAATCCACTCTAAATACTTTGTGCCATCACCACCCCAAAAGATGGAGGACGAGGAAGAAGGAGAAGTACATGAGGTACCACCCAAATTCCACCATCTCGTCCCGATTTACCTCTATTCTATAAACCCTAAAACTACTGAATTCTATATCATCTACTGTGCTAAAATACTGTTTTCACATCCCGGTGGTTTGATTCCTTTCTCAGTGTCGGAAGCTTTTCCCATGGATTAAAATCAAACTCCAGGTTGTTTTCCTGGGCTCTGTGCCAAGGTCTCTGAGCCCCCTGGACCGGCTCCACATTCCCCTGTCCAGGGCTCAAATTCCCTTCCTCTGGTCCCAGGTTGTCCAAGGGGATGTCCTGGACTCCAACAGGGGGGAACCTTCTGGCAGGAGTGTGGAGCCAGGTGGGACCTGGGTTCTGCTGGAGTCCAGGACATTCCTCTGGACACCCTGGAGGGTCACAGACCTCGGTAGAGAGAACTGGGACCTGATCAAGAGGGTTTGAATCCTGGCCAGGGAGGTCTGGGGTCTGTCCAGGGGGATTGTCCAGTAGGACACAGTCTTTGACTTCAGCCCATGGAAAAAAACTTCCAACACTGAGAGAAGAATTGCAAGTCACAAAGGTGTGACAGACAGTAGTGTAGTTTATCACCGGGTGGAAAATTTTGTAGTTTTGGGTTTTTAGAATATAAAACAGGGGGAACAAGATGGAGGATTTAGGGCAGTGCCCTGGGTTCTTCTTCTTCTTCTCCTCTGGCCTCCATTTTCTACTGTGACAGTGGCACAAAATAATTTAAGGGGATTGGGTCAGAGTAGAGGTGACCCTGTGAGTCCAGGTGACAGGTATTGGCACAGAACTGTAAATATTATACACATAAATTTTTACATGTATAACATAATATTTTTATACGTGTCTGTATAAATAATAGACACGTAATTATCTGTATAAATAATAGACATGTAATTATCTGTGTAAAAGGACAGCGACCTCCCATCGAGGCGGAATCGTCCTGTGTCCAAGCAGCAGAACACTTCAGCTGGGCACGGAGAGCTTTGTAAGATAAAAATTAATAAACAACGTGAGAAACCAAGAAAAAACAAGACCTTGAAGACTTTGTTTCATTCTCGGGTCTGGCTCAGGGCCTTCGGAGGGCAAAAAACTCTCTGGAACAACCACCAGAAAAAAAAAAAAAAAAAAAAACCCAAGAGGTTCTGTTCCCAGGGAACAAGGGGCAAGAAGAAATCTCGTGCCAGGGGAGATTTGGTTGGATATTAGGGAAAATCCCTTCCCTGGAAAGGGCTGTCTTGATCCCTGAGCAGGATCAACATCCACGTGGATGTGGCACTTGGGGACGTGGTCAGGAGTGGCTTTGGCACTGCTGGGGGAAGAAGAGCTGGACTCAGTCTCAGAGGGTTTTTCCAACCTCAGCAGCTCCACAGTTCCATGCCCCTTTGGGATTTGTCGTGGCAGGAAGCTGATCCCAAGATTTCAGTTCCTTATGGTGAACACAGGACTGATTTTAAACACGGAACTGTTTAAAACAGTTTAAATTTTCTGTTTAAACAGTTTAAGTTTTCTGTTTAAACACAAAACTGGCTCAGTCCCTCCTCTAATTGTGGTCCATCCTAACGAGTTGCTTCATTAATAAGAACAATAAGTGATAAGACATGATAAATCAACGATAAGCCCATGATAAAATGCCACCAAGCTTTCTTAAACCTTCGTTATCCACGTAAATAATTCTAAATTAATTCTAATTATTTCCCTTTTATGTTTCATCCGAGGTGACAACCTTGGAGGTCATTCCCCGCCATAATTTCATTTTAATTAGGAGGGTGAACCTTCCCATCAAACTTACACACAGATAAAGTACGATAAAATGTAATTTATATTAAACCAGCTTTTATTGGCACCTTTGACGGCGATACTTTAATCAAAATGAGCAATTAATTTCAGGACACTTCGGTGTGGAGGTGAAAGTGCTGCTCACTTTTTCCACGTCCTGTGGAATCAGGGGCCCTGATTTTCCACATCATCATCATCATCATCAAAACCAGCTGCAATTGATAAATCCATCAACAGAACCCCCAAAAAGCAGATGGGGAAGGAAAAAAAAAAAAAAAACACCCTGAAGATAAAAAAAACAAATCAAAAACCTTCTGCTTTAAATAAACCCATAAAGCCCCACCAGGATAAATCAGAATGAATGCCAAAACCAAACCACTCAGCAAAAGCCTTCGGGGGGAGAAACTTTGCCAAAAAACAGATGAAAAAAACCCACCTGGTTGGAAAACTCCACCTAAAGAAATTATTAAGATTGAGCAATGAGGACGCAAAAATAGAGGGGAAAGGGAAAAGGATCAATTTTTTTAAAAAATACGGGGCAGGGGGGAATGGCAAAGAAACACGAAACATAAATTGTGAGAAAGCAGCAAAACGATCCAAAGGCAAAAATGCCGCTAAAAATGTTTATACCAAGAACAAAACCCGAATTTTTTTTCACATCCAATCAGCTGGGTGCCACAGACCCCTCAGTTCCATGTCACTGTTCACCACCCACAGAGTCCCTGGACCACGAATTTTGGGTGTTGTCACCTCCTCCCCTCCCTGTCCCCACCCTGACGGAAAGTTCGGGACAATCCGGAGCACCCAGGTCATGGAATCATGGAATGCTTCAGGTGGGAAAGGACCTTTGAGATCTTTAATTCCAACATTCTCCCATGGGCAGGGGCATCTTCCACCTTCCCAAGGTGCTCCAAGCCAAATCCAACCTGGTCTTGGACATTTCCAGGGATGGGGCAGCCACAACTTCTCTGGGAATTCCATTCCCACCCCTCACCACCCTCACAGGGAGGAATTCCTTCCTCTCCAGCTGAAAGGATGAATCTTTGCCATTAATATTTGGAATTTCTGAGCTTGAAGGTCTTTTCCAACCCAAATAATTCCAGGCCCAGCGAGAGCAGCAGCAATGTTCTGGTTAAGAGGAAGTTTGGCATCGTTATCCCTCAACAGGAGAGATGCCACTTGGATTCTCCTCCCTCCACTAATTAAAATCCCTAAAAATTAAAAATCAAATCAGAATTAAATTGAATCCCTTCGAAAAGGCACCAAATTCAACAGGAGCACTCAGAAAAAAAAAAAAAAAAAAAAAAAAAAAAAAAAAAAACAAAAAAAAAAACCCTGATGTTACAATTTAAAATGGAATCATGGAATGCTTTGGGTGAGAAAAGACCTTCACCATCATCTCGTTCCAACCTCGATCCACCATCCGAGATTGCTCCAAGCCAAATCCAACCTGGCCTTGGACATTTCCAGGGATGGGGCAGCCACAGCTTCTCTGGGAATTCCATTCCAACCCCTCACCATCCTCACAGGGAGGAATTCCTTCCCAATATCCCAAATTCCCTCGGTGGATTTAAAGTCATTCCCCTCATCCTGTCCCTCCAGGCCCTTTCCCAAAGAATTTCAGGCCAATCCAACTTTTCACGGGAAACAAAGGAAGCGAATCCATCGGCCACATCCCTCCAGGATCCCACTGTCGGCGCCCCATTACTCCTGGGGGGCTGCATCCCACCCCGGGGAGGGAGCCCAAATCCCTCCAGCCTGGAAAAGCCTCTGGAGCGACAGCTCTGCCTTAAACCAACCCCCACGGCCATGGAATTCACCTTTCCGGAGAAAAGCTGCCCCGGCAGAGGGATTGGGATAATCGGGGACGGAACCAGGTGGACTTGAGGGTCCCTTCCCAACCCAAACCGCTCCATGAGGATCCAGGATTCAGGGAGACTCTTTAGAGGGAATTATCCGTGTTTCCTCCTGGGCCTCCTCTGCCCTGGGCACACCAGGACCAGGCCTGTGCCCTCCTCTCCGGCCTGGATCTGGTTATTCCCTGGGGAAGTTGCTCAAGAACCAGGAGAGGACTCAGGCACAGGCTCCGGAGGACTGGAATGAGGTTTTCCACTCCCCCAAATCCAGCGTTGCCCAAGAGGACTTTGTGCCCGGGGGCTGAATTCCTGCGGCTCCCAGGTGGGACAACAACAACATTTCCCAATTCCCAGCTGGACACGGGCACCTTTCGGAGGAGCCAGGCAAACAGAAAGGAAGATTTTATGCGAATTTAGAAATTATTCGGGGTTGTGTGAACGTCAGGAGAGCCAGGAAAGGAAAATTCACCAGCACAGGAAAAAAAAATCATCCCCAAAAAAACGCTCTCCAGTCCTGAAGGAGTCTTGTTCTCCAGCTTCATTCCTTAATTTTGGATTGGCAACAGGCCGGGGGAGGAATGGAGAGGGAGCAACGGGTTAAACGATGGGATTAAAAAAACATCAGCACTCACAGATTTGGGCTGTGGAGAGGCAGCAGGACAAATGGGATTGGATTTTATTCCCGGTGTGCTCAGCAAGCAAAAATCATGGAATGGTTCGGGTTGGGAGAGACCTTCAAGATCATCCATTTCCATCATTTTCTTTGCTGGAGAAGTGGATTTATTTTTTCCACTTTTTTTCTCCTGTTGTTTAATCGTTGAGGGAGGGCTTTCGGAGTTGTTCCAAGCCTTTATATAACTTAAAAATATTAAAAGACAACAGTCTCACGTTTCCATGGTGATGAAGACAGCGGGAATTCACGGGCTTCAGTGGTTGGCATCTCGTGTTTAATCAAGGTTTAAAAGTCAGAGAAATTTGCTGGGAGCTTCTCCTGAAAAGCCCCAGGTAGAACAAAGGGAGAACGTGTCCAGGAATAGGATCATGGGATGGTTTTGGGTTGGGAGGGGACCTTGTGGCACGTCCCCAAGTGCCACATCAGAGCCCTCAGAGACATCCTGATTCCCCCCTGGAAGTGTCCAAGGCCAGGCTGAAAAAGCTTGGAGCAACCTGGGGCAGTGGGATGTGTCCCTGCCCATGGCAGTGGGGTGGAATTCCATGAAATTCCCTTTCCAACCCGAACCATTCCACGAATTTGTTGATGGAATGGTTTTTTCTGGGATCAGGATGCTTAGAGAAAAGGACAAAGCTGCTCTTTCGTCCCGCATAAATCAGGTTAAATTAAAAAAAAAAAAAAAGTTTAAAAAAAGACAAAAAATCAACCAGCCCCAAACGAAATGTTTCCAAAAAAACCCCTAAACTCAAAGAGCAAAAGGAGCAGGAGAAAAAGCTCAGAAAAAAAAAACCAAAATTTTATTGACTCACCTTTTCCCAGCCTCCATCCCGCTCCACGCACGTCCCAAAGGAGCTCAGAGGAGAAAAATCTGACGGGTTTTGGGTCCTTCTGCTCCCAAAAAAAAAAAAAAACCTACAAGGGTTGGACGTGAGGAAACTCTCGCAGCCGTGTTAAAAAAAAAAAAGAAAAAAGAAACATGTGAGGAGCAACCCGGAGCCCCGGGCACGGCGGATCCTGCCGAGACAGACGGCCAAATTCCTGGAAAAACTGCAAGTCAGGGATTTATGCTGAGGCTGGAAAGGGAATAAAAGGGTTTTGTTTGTGGTTGGTTTCACACCGTGACCGAACTTGTCCCCCCAACTCCTGAAAGAGTTTAATTCCCCACTGTGGTAAACGTAATGGATAAATTCGTGTATCAAAGGTTTGGTCCATTAAAAAGCATCTCGGAGATTCCAAGGCCCGTGGTTCGAGCTGTGAAACCACAACATTTGCTACAGAAATGACACAGACGGACCGGAGATTTTATCAAAGATTCATCAATGATGGGCCTCCACTTCACAGCTGCTCGACATCTGATATCAATCTTGATAAGAGATCCGGAGGATGATCAAATCAGCACCCCAAAGAGGAAATCCAAAGAAGATGGAAGACCAAAGAAGAAATCTGGGAAGACCATCAACGTCTTCTCACACTTACGGGAATCCCTTTCAAGACCTCGCTTGGAAATAAAGAGATAAATGAATATTTGGACTTTCAATGGAATTGGCCTCAGGGCGAATAAATGTACAAAACTGTACAGACCCAGAAATATGTAGCTGAAATTAAATAGTACCGTTGTTACTGTCACTCTGCCCACCCAGCATTCGATCGATGTTGTCCGATTTTATTGTGGCTTTTTAATTTTATTTTTTTTTTAATTTGCTAAATAAATTCTGTTATTTTTGAATTGACTTCTTAGCATTTATAACACCCAAGTTTTGGCCACGGGGTGAAAGGTGAAAGTCGCTCCGTGGGTCTCGTGGTGTCCCCCCAACTCAGGTGTCACTGTCTCTTTATCCTCCCCAAAACAGTTTTGGGCTCCATCCTCGGGGAGTTTTGGGGATGTGCTGATGGACATCGCAGCCGGGGAATATCTGATGGAGCAGCGGGGAGAGGAGGTGGGATGGAAAGTGTGGAGAGGACAAATTTCAGCGGGTTGGGCAAACTGGGGGCACCCAGTTTGCAGACCTCCCAGTTTGGGGTCTCCATCCCCATCCCAAAGACACCGGGAATGGGAACATGGATGCGGATGGAGGAAGGTGGGGACACAGCGGGTGGTGACACGGGGGGACAGTACGGGGGGTGTGGCACAGGTCCCACAGGGTACAGCGGGGTATTTTGGGGAGAGCTGTCCCTTTATTCTCCCAAAAACAGTTTTGGGCTCCATCCGCGGGGGTTTTGGGGATGTGCTGATGGACATCGCAGCCGGGGGGAATATCTGATGGAGCAGCGGGGAGAGGAGGTGGGATGGAAAGTGTGGAGAGGACAAATTTCAGCGGGTTGGGCAGCGCTGGGTGGAGGGACCCAGTTTGGTCCCAGTTTGGGACCCAGACCTCCCAGTTTGGGGTCTCCATCCCCATCCCAAAGACACCGGGAATGGGAACATGGATGTGGATGGAGGAAGGTGGGGACACAGAGGGTGGCGACAGCGGGGACAGTGCGGGGAGCGTGGCACAGGTCCCACAGGGTACAGCGGGGTATTTTGGGGGGACACGGTGGTGAGGAGTGTCACAGGGGCCAAACGGTGTCACGGTGGGGTGAAGGTCGCCCACCTTGGGGGACCTTTGGGTTTTGGGGTGCTGGGGACCCCCCATGTGTGAGTTTGGCGGAGGTGCACACACAACACGCACAGCGCGTCCGCGGGAGCTCCCACGCGTGTTTCTGCCCCTCCCCCGCTGCCGTGCGCTTCGGGAAATACGGGATTACCGTATTTACAAAATCGAGTGCGCGCAGCGGGTACCGTATTTTTCCTCAAAGGCGCGTACGCCTGTACCGTAATTCCCAGTGCGCATGCGCAGTGACACTAACGTTATTTAAAATGCGCACGCGCAAAATAAATACCGGCTTTTTTTAACTGTGCCGGTACCGTAATTTCACCGCGCGCATGCGCACTGAAAGCAACGTATTCTAAACGCGCATCACAAAATTACCGTAATTCAACGTGCGCATGCGCATTACAACTACAGTAATTCTGCTTGCGCATCCATTACCTACTTCGAGAAGCGCATGCGCACCTTCAGTACCGTAATGTCCAACGTGCGTCGTACAATTTCCGTGCTTACAAGAGCGCATGCGCACACCAAGCGCCGTGGGTACGTATGACCCCCAAGCGAGTACCGTGTTTACAAATGCGCACGCGCACTATTGCAGCTCTAAGAGTGCGCTGCACGATACCGTAATTCCAAATGCGCACGCGCACCCCCTACTACCGTAATTCCAGAGGCGCATCGAGCAGAGCTACCGTAATTACAAATCCGCATAACATCTCACGTGCCGTAAGTCCAAGGGCACCGTCTTTCCCAATACGCATGCGCGTCACAGCTACCGTTTCCAAACGCGCCTGCGCGCCGTGACTACCGTATTTCTAAGTGTGTAAAGCCTATCAATCTCCCATACCGTATCTCCCAACTACCGTAATTAGAACCGCACGTTATACCAGAACTACGGTGTTTCTAACGTGCGCATGCGCACAACTACCGTAATTCCCCACGCGCATCACAATACCGTAATCACAAATGCGCTTGCGCGCCGCAGCTGTCGCGTTTCAAGTTGCGCATCACCACACAACTACCGTATTTCCTAACGCGAATCCAACATAACTACCATATTTCCGAGCTCGCACGGGAACACAACTACAGTAATTCTAAACGCGCACCGCAAAACTACCCTGCTTTCAAAATGCGCATGCGCATCACGGCGCGACCGTAATCCGCCGTTACCGTAATCCCCAGTGCGCACGCGCACCCCGCTCCGCGCCTCCCTCCTCACCGCGCGCCAGCCGCGCTACCGTATTTCCCAGAACGCGCGCGCACTTCCCCCAACAAAAAAAACCCTCCTCCTACCCTTCCCATCATCCCCCGCCCTCTCATTTGAATACGGGCGTGGCTTTGCCGCAAGGAGGGGGCGGGCAGGTGTCGGGGCCACGCCCCGCAGCGCTGCCGCCATTGGCCGCGCCGCCGTTGTCGCTGGTGACGGGGACGCGGCCGCGCTCAGAAGGCGCCGGGAGCGGGCGCACGGAGCGAGGAGGGGCCGCGCACGGGAGGGGTGGGCTCGGCTCGGCTCGGCTCGGCTCGGCTCGGCTCGGCTCGGCTCGGCTCGGCTCGGCTCGGCTCGGCTCGGCTCGGCTCGGCTCGGCTCGGCTCGGCTCGGCTCGGCTCGGCTCGGCTCGGCTCGGCTCGGCTCGGCTCGGCTCGGGGAAGGGCCATGGGAGCCCGCAGCGGGGCCGAGACCGGCGGCGGCCAGCGGTAAAGCCGCCGGGGGATCATGGCGGAGAGGTGAGCAGCGCCGTCGCGGCGGGGAAGAAGTGAAAGGGGAAGGGAAAAAAAAGAGGGGGAGGGTGGGTTGGGTGTGAGGGAGGGGGATGCGCCTCCAGGTCTGAATCTCCCCCCCAAAAAAAACCCCTTTATGGCATCCCCTTCCTCTCCATAGGGTCCTTTTGGGGGTGACCCCCCACCCTTTGAGGTGCCCTTGGGGAGCGGGGGGGTCTTTACCCCTCCCCCATCACCACTTTAGGGGGGTTTTAGCCCTTTTTTGGGATGGAGGAATGGTTTTCTTACTCCTCTGAGTCCGTTTTGGTGGGATTTTATGAGGTTTGGTTGGGGCGCGGCGTCCCCACCTGCGCTGCACATCCAGGTGTTGGTTGGGCTGGAGAATTCCAAGCCCCTCTCTCCCGGATTTTGGCGCATGGAGATGTGTGTGTGTGTGAGGGGCTGGATTCGCCCACCTGCTTCCCCGTGGCTGCAAAAGGGGCATGGAGCTCAACCCCACCCTGGGGTTTAGGGAGAATTGGGAAAGGACAGGGGGGGTTTGGATCCCACCCTGCTCCTCACAGAGGGGTTTATGGAGGGGTTGGATCTTATCCTGCTCCCCGTGGTTTGGGCTGGATCCCACCCTGCCCCTCCTGAGGGGGGTTTGGAATAGCTGGATCACATCCTGCTCCTTATGGAGGGGTTAAATCCCACCCTGCTTCCCTTTTTGGGAGGGTTTGGAAGGGCTGGATCCCACCCTGCCCCTCCTGAGAGGGGTTTGGAAGGGCTGGATCCCATCCTGCTCCTTATGGAGGGGTTAAATCCCACCCTGCTTCCCTTTTTGGGAGGGTTTGGAAGGGCTGGATTCCACCCTGCCCCTCCTGAGGGGGGTTTGGAATAGCTGGATCCCATTCTGCTCCTTATGGAGAGGATAAATCCCACCCTGCTTCCCTTTTTTGGGGAGGTTGGAAGGGCTGGATCCCACCCTGATCCTTAGGAAGGTGCTGGATCCCACCCTGTTCTCCTTGAGGGGCGTCGTGGAGGTGCCGAATCCCATCCTGCTGCCTCCCAGAGGGGTTAAATCCCACCCTGCTTCCCCTTTTTTTTTTTCTGGGGAAGGGGGTTTGGAGGGGCTGGATCCCACCCTGCTCCTTTTGGAGGGGCTGGATCCCATCCTGCTCCTTTTGGAGGGGTTAAATCCCACCCTGCTCCTTTTGAAGGGCTGGATCCCATCCTGTTCCTTATGGAGGGGTTAAATCCCATCCTGCTCCTTTTGGAGGGGCTGGATCCCATCCTGCTCCTTTTGGAAGGGCTGGATCCCATCCTGCTCCTTATGGAAGGGCTGGATCCCATCCTGCTCCTTATGGAGGGGCTGGATCCCATCCTGCTCCTTTTGGAAGGGCTGGATCCCATCCTGCTCCTTATGGAGGGGTTAAATCCCACCCTGCTCCTTGTGGAAGGGCTGGATCCCATCCTGCTCCTTTTGGAAGGGCTGGATCCCACCCTGCTCCTTATGGAAGGGCTGGATCCCATCCTGCTCCTTATGGAAGGGCTGGATCCCATCTTGCTCCTTGTGGAGGGGTTAAATCCCACCCTGCTCCTTGTGGAGGGGCTGGATCCCATCCTGTTCCTTATGGAGGGGTTAAATCCCACCCTGCTCCTTGTGGAGGGGCTGGATCCCATCCTGTTCCTTATGGAGGGGTTAAATCCCATCCTGCTCCTTATGGAGGGGCTGGATCCCATCCTGCTCCTTATGGAGGGGCTGGATCCCATCCTGCTCCTTATGGAGGGGCTGGATCCCATCCTGCTCCTTTTGGAGGAGCTGGATCACATCCTGTTCCTTTTGGAGGGGTTAAATCCCACCCTTCATCCCTTTTTTGTAGGGAAGTGGGGATTTGGAGGTGCGGGATCCCACGGAAAGGGGGGTTTTGGATCCCACCCCTCCGCAGGATCGCGGTGGGGAGGGGGGTTCCATAAATCCCACCCTTCCTCCCTGGGAAGAGGTGAGGATGGAAAAGCTGGATCCAGCCCCATCCCGCGGATGCTCCTGTCGGGATGGGGCCGGGGGGAAGGTGTGTGATGGAAGCCGGGATGGATCCCGTGGGATGCAGGGAAGGTGTTTTGATGGAAGGTGTAAGGTGTGGCAGGGGAGGGAGTGGCTGTGGATGGATGCGCCGGGAAAAGGGGAGCGGGCAGGGATGGAGAGGAGGGATGGAGAGGAGGGATGGAGATGGAGAGGAGCGGGGGGGCTGCAGCGGGATGCGCAGCGCCGGAATTTGGGGCGGGGATCTGGAGGATCAAATCCGCCGGTGGATTTTTTTTTTTTTGCTTTTTTTTTCTTTTTTTTTTCTTTTTTTTTTTTGGAAAGGTGGAAGGGGGCAGAGTTGTTTGGGATTTATTTTATTTCGTGCCCTTTCAGGGATTTTTTTAATTTATTATTTTTTTTTTCCCCTCCTCTCCCTCCATTCCCTGCGTTCCCCCCTCCGGCTGCGAAAACTGCAGGATGGGAGTTTTTTTTTAAAATTTATTTCCTTATTTATTTATTCATTCCCCTCATTCCTTTATTCCCTCATCTGTTTATTCCCTCGTTTGATTATTTATTTATCAATTTATTTATTATCGTTTTATTTTAATTTTTTTCGTTATTCACCGAGCGATATTTTTTTTTTTTAATTTTTTTTTTGGAGGGGGGGGAGCGATTTATCGAGTTATTCCTTTATCCTCTAATTTATTCCCCACTTTAATCGACCCCTGGAGTGACCTCTGCGGAGAAATCCGCAGCTGCTCCCGGCCTCTGGAGCCTCACCTGGCACATGCAGCTGGGTGGGATTAAGGGGGAGAGGAAAAAAAAAAAACCACGTTTTCCATAGAAAATGGATGGATTTGGGATGTTTGGAGTGGAGCTGTGGAGCAGCAGGTGGCTGGGGATTGGGATTTGTGGTGCTCCGTGTCCGTCGGGGTCGGCTGGGCTCCTTTCCCTCATGGAATGTCTGGTTTTTTTTTCCCTGGATGGTTGGTCGTTTATCCCAAAAAAAAAAAAAAACCACAGCAGGGTTGTAAAATGTGGGATTTGGTGCTGCCGGGGTGGGAAAATGATGGTTTTATGGAATGGGGAAGAGCGGCGGGGTTTGTGGATACGGATCACTCCAGGAACGTGGAATCTCGGATTATTTGCCTGGTTTTGGGATGGATTTTTGGAGTTCTCCGAGTGTTATTCCGTGTGGATTTTGGGGGGATTTCAGGTTGTTTTCCTTCCCTATCCTTTGGGATGGGTGGAGGAGGGAGAGCTCCAGGCTCCCAGAGGCCTTCCCTTTCCTCGAAATATGGAAAAAATTCCATATTTCCATGGAATATCCTGAATTACAGAATCCCGGAATGGTTTGGCTTGGAAGAGGCCTTAAATCCTTAAGTCCTCCTCCTTTTTTTCTTTTTTTTTAATTCCACAATCTCAAATTTCCAACCTGGAGTTGGAGTGCTGGATCTTAGGATCGCTGACCAGGAGCAATTCTAGGCCTAAAAAACCCAAATTTGGGCGAATTTGACTCCAAAAATCGGAATTTTTTGTCTCGCCGGCGGTGGCACGACCCACCAGAACCAGGGATGGATTTTTCAGGATCATCCCGACCTGAATCCCGTTGGGAAGGAGCATTTCAGTGCTCCCTTTGGGAAGAAAGCCCCTCTTTTTCCAGTTTGCCAAGGAAATCTTTGCTTTTCCCATCCCAATCTGCAGTTCCTGGATTTTTTTTTTTTTTCCCTGCTGCAATTCCAAGGTCTGGGAGCTGTCTGTGAGCCAGATGTCCTCGGGCTGCTCTTTTACCACAGGGGCTGGAGATGGGTTCAAAGGAATTTTCGGGAATGTTCCCGCTGTGCCGTGGGATTGGTTCCTGAGGGTGGCCGGAGCAAAGTGGGGTAAGGGATTTATGGAACCGTTTCGGCTGGAAAAAGATCCTTAAAATCGTGGAGCTCAACCCCAAAAGGTTGGGAGAAAAGGGAGGCTCCTGAAGGTTTTCCAAATCCTGGCTGGGGGTTGTGTTTCACCACGGATTTTCCTGATATCCATGAAAATCTGTCAGTTCAGTTTTATCCCAATTTATTTTATTTTATTTTTATTTTTATTTTTTTTTTAATTTTGTTGGGACCAGAAGCTGCTTTTTTTTTGTTGTTGTTGTTGTTTTTTGTTGTTTGTTTTTTTTTTGTTATTTTTTTACCCCTGGATGCAATCCCAAAAGTGTTTTTTATGGATTTGTCCAACCCTTTGTAGGGTTTCCAGGCTTTTTCCTCGCTGGATCAAAATGATCCGCGGTAATTTTTTATAAAAGGGGTGTTTTGTGGAATTCCAGGCTCCTGAAAAGTTGTGTGTGCGGTTGGTTGGACATCCTGGGAAACGTGTGGAATCCATTCCATGAAAATCCTGGCCCACCAAATCCCATCTTTAGTGGGAAATTGGAGAATCCCATAGATCCTCCCTATGGATAATCCTCATATTCTCAGGTGGAGCTCCAGGGAAGGAATTCCTTCAACTTTCCTTCCTTTAAAGCTCTTTTTTTTTTTTCCTCCTCCATTTTCCAGAACATTTGGATGAATCCGTGGTTCTTTACCTGGGTTTGACGGTGGCCTACTTAGGCCTTGATCCCGAAGTTCCAGGCTTTCGGGAATTCCTCCAGCCATTCCCAGGAAAACCAAAAGCTTTCCTTTCCTGAGAAATGATGGGTTTTGGAGCCCCGCCTCTGGGAATTTGGGAACAGATGCCACAAAAAAAAAAAAAAAAAAAAAAAAAAAAAAAAAAAAAAAACAACTGAATAACGACCCAAAAACCTTTTTAAATAAAAAATAAAATTCCCAAATCCAAATTGCAAAATACATCTGGGAATTCGGGCAGATTCCAGAGTCAGATTGGTGTCAAATCCCGTAAAACCACACATTCCCTGTGGATTTAGGGGAGGGATCCCAAATCATCAGATCTGGGATTTTTTGGGGGGCTGCGCCGTGGCTGCTGTCGCTGTTTCATGGAAGTTTTTAATTCGGGAACGTTTGCTCCAGACGATAAACATCAGTGGGAATTCCGTTCTGGTGATTAAGGTCTGGTTAAGGCAGTTCCAAGTTGATCCCAAGTTGTTCCAGTGACCTCTTCTTCCTTCCCAAAAAAAAAAATTCCTTCGAATTATCATTCCTTGCTCTTCCTCCGTCCTCTCCCTCCCAGATTTTTTTGCTCCAGTGATTATTCCCTTACATGCTCTAAATAACGCTTTGAACCCCGACCTTTCCTCTTCCTCCTCTGGCTCTTCCCAAAAATAAACATTCCGGCTGGAATTTTTTTCCTTTTTTTTTTTTCTTTTTTTTTTTTTCCTTTTTTTTTTTTTTCCTTTTTCCCTCCCCACTTTCCAACTCATCCAGGCTGGCTGTTTTTAATTCCAGCTGCCGGAAGAAGCGTTTGAGGGATAAATGTGCCCCTTGGGAATTCGTTGTTATCCCTGAAATTGCTCCCAAGGGATTCCCAAATCCCATTTTTGGGGGTGTTTATTTTTTGGTTTTCCAGCTCCTGGAAGGATCACGTTGTGCTGTTCCAATGGGAGTCTCCTCCTGTCTCGAATTCTTCATCCCTGCCTCTTTCCTTGACCTTCACAGATCCCGGGATTTGGTTCATTTCCTTCCTCCTGCCTTTGCAACATTCCCACTTCCAGCTCCGCCATCTTGATTTTTAGGGAATAAACCCACCAAATCCCTCTTTTGGGGTTTTTTTTTGGGATCTAAAAGCATCACTCCTGACTTTCAGGAACCTGGATATCCTTATCTCCACGTTCCCAAGAGAAAAATAAATCTTGCTTCCGGGTTTTTTTTCAAGTTTTTTTTCAAGTTCCAGGGTTTTTTTTTGCCCCAAGAATAATAAATGGGAAGGAGTGGGAAGAGGCAGTGGAGTGACCCAGACTTGGGTGTCATTCCAAGACCAGGATCTGCTGGATTCCCACTGGGAATCTCTGGTCTTTGAGGAAGGTCTCATGAAACTCGGAGCAAATGAGGCCTGGAGCGGAATCCCAGAGGGAAAAGTTTTTTGTTTGTTGGGATTTTCCTGGCAGTGGGATGCTGGGAAGGACTTTTGTTCCTTCCTGGCTGGAAGTTTGGAATTCTGTATTGGAGCTTTTGGAACGTTTTGGGTGGGAAAGGACCTTCAAGACCACCCATGGGCGTTTTCCGTGATCCCAGGGAACTCCCAGCCTGGCTTTGGACAGGGATGAGGCAGCCTCAAATTCTTTGGGAATTCCATCCCAGCCCCTCATCACCCTCCCAGCCAGGAATTCCTTCCCAAAATTCTGTCTGTCCCTGCCCTCTGGCAGTGGGAAGCCATTCCCTGTGTCCTCTCCCTCCATCCCTTGTCCCAATTCCCTTTCCAGCTCTTCTGGAGCGCCTTTAGGAACCGGAAACTTCTCCAAAGTTTCTTTCCCATCTCCAAGTGATCATCCCACGAACCTCTTCCCTTTTTCCTGGGATTTCATCTCCTGGGCTGCATCTGCCTTCACCCACTCCGTCCCTTTGTCCTTCACCGCCAAAAAGCAGGGAAAAAAATAAATCCCTGGATTGAAGCAGGGCTCCTTCCTCGTGGCATTTTCCCTATGGAAAACCCGCGCTCCCAATCCGCCACGGAATTCCGGAGTTTTTTTAATTGATCTTCCTCGTGTGCTTCACACCCAGCTGGGAGGAAAAGCATGGAAAAGTGGGATTATGGGATGGAAAGGGGGTGGATTCCTTTTCTGGAGGAGGAGAGTGGGACAGTGAGGCTCTTCGGAGTGACGCGGGAATTCCGGTCGGTTGGGAATTCCCACCCGGAGCGTCGGGAGCGCTCAAATCGCGGGATCATGGAAGGGTTTGGGTTGGATGAGGATGTGGAGGGTCACACAATTCCACCCCTTTCCCATGGGATGATTTCCACTATCCCAAGTTGCTCCAAGCTGGCCTTGGGATGAGGCAGCCGCAGTTTTTCTGGGAATTCCATTCCAGAGCCTCACCATGCTCCCAGGGAGGAATTCCTTCCCAATATCCCACCTAACCCTGCCCCTTTTGCCTCCATTCCCCATTATCCTGTCATTCCACGCCTTTTCCCAAAAACCCTTCCCCAGCTGGGGTTTTTTTTGGGATCTCTCCAGGCTCTAAATCCTTCCAAAGGCTCCTGATGAATCTATCCCTGGATTCCGAGTTCCAGGTGGGCCCGGAAGGGAAATTGCTGCTCCTTGAAAATCCCATCTTCCTTCTTTTCCACATTCCAGGGTTTTTTTGGGATTTTTTTGCTGTTTTTGGAATCCATTTTTAAATCCCTCACGTTCAGGGACTCACCCCGAGCACGGACACAAGGATTTGGGTGGATCTATGGATGCATCCTCAGTTTTATTGGGAATTGAACTGCCTCTTAGGGGTTTTCTGGATCCATTTTTGGGCCTGGATTTGGATTTCTGGATGGTTCCTAAGGTTCTTTGCTCCCTTTAATCCAAAGGATGCATCCATGGATCCGTGTCCTCTGAAAAACAGGGAAAGGAGGAAATCCCAGGGAGCCCTTTCCCAGCTGGGCTGCTGGGGATAAAAATAAAATAAAATAACCAGAACAAAAAATCCTCAGCAAGGTTTAATGGGAATATTTGGGAATAATTAGGAAAAGGAGGGGAAAAAATAACTAGGAAAAAAATAACTAGGAGAAAGAGGAAAAATTCCTTTTGGAAGAAGAGGAATCGAGGGATTCGTGCTCAGGCATCTCTGACCCTGAGGGTGAGGTGGGAGGGGGATTTTCTTCCACTTCCCAGAAAAAAACAAACCAGTGGGATTTGGGTCAGAGGTTGTTGGCTGAGGCTGCTGGACTTGGGATCATCCATGGGGCAGGAATTCTTCTCCATCCTGGAGTCATGGAACGGGTTGGATAAAAAACCATCTGATGGACAAGGACACCTTCCCCTATCCCAGCTTGCTCCAAACCCTGTCCAGCCTGGCCTTGGACACTTCCAGGGATGGGAGAGCCATGGAATTCTCTGGGAATTCCATTCCAGCCCCTCCCCTCGCTCGCTGGAATGAATTCCTTCCTCAAATCCAGGATCAGGAATCCTGCTGGATTGGAGGTCCTGGGTTTCTGGTTCCCTTGGGATCGGTGTGTCCCTAATTAAGCGTGTCTGGGTTAAATGGAGCAGTCGGAAAAAAAAACCATGGAAAAGCCTCTTTTATTTTCCATTAATTCCACTTTAAATTGGGTTTTCATTGCGGCCTCTGCTTCTCCCAAAGAGCTGAGGCCTTTCCCTATTCCCACTTCCTGTGCCTTTTTTTTTTTTTTTGGGAGAGTTGGATCCGTCAGAGCCGCCAGGAAGGAGGAAATTCCAAATTAATCCGTCCTTTTAGGAATCTTTTTTTCTTCCCCCCTTTTTCTCCTGACTCTCCAACATTTCCCAAATGTCACCTTGAGGAGTCCACGCTGTTCCACGTTGGGAATTTTCTGTTTGGAAGTGGATGCTGTTCCCCCAAAAAAAAAAAAAATCCCACAGTGATCCAGGGAACGCATTTTCTGTCTGGGAATTTTCTGTTTTAACGGGAAGTTCCTGAGGTTTGGGGGGGTTTCTTTTGGGGTTTTTTGTTTTATTGGGTTTGTTTTGTTTTGGGGTGTTTTTGGGTTGTATTTTTTGTTGTTGTTTTTTGGGGGTTATTTTTGGGGTTTTTTGTTTGGTTGGTTTTTTGGGGGGTTTTTTGGGGTTTGTTTTGTTTGGGTTTATTTTTTGTTTGGTTTAGTTTTTTGGGGGGTTTTTTTGGGTTTTGGGGGTTTTCTTGGTTTTTGTTTTTTCAGTTTTGGGGGGTTTTTTTAGGGGGTTTGTTTTGTTTTGTTTTAATTGAGGAAAATCCCATGCCCAGAACTCTCCAAACCCCCATAAATCAGCCTGGAATAATTCCTGTTCTGTCACACTCCAGCTCACCTGAACAATTCCCCCTTTTTGTTTTTCCCTCGGCTGGGAGGGGCACTGGGAAAAGGGAATTTTTATCAGGATGGAAAGTGGGGAATAAGGATCAAAGAATGGATTGGGTTGGAAAAGGACCTTAAAAATTATTCCCAACCCACTTCCATGGGGCAGGGACACCTTTCACTATCCCAGGTTACTCCAAACCCCATCCAAACCGGCCTTGGGCAATTCCAGGGATTCCACAGCTTTTCTGGGAATTCCATTCCAGCCCCTCACCACCCTCATTGTGGTGCTCGGAGCACAGAACGAGGTTGGGAAAGATTTTTTTTGTGGAAAAACCCTGGGAATAACACTGGAGGGAGGGAAACGGGTCTTAATTTATCATCTCCAGAATCACCCCAAAGTGGTTTTTTTTTTTTTTTTTGGGAAAGCTCCAAACAGGAAATTAACACAAACCCCTGGGAAAAGCCAGGAGGAGCAGGTTTGGCAGCAGATCCCGATGTTTTTTAGGAAAATCCCAATCCAGACTTTTAAACCGCGGGTGGGATTCTCTTCATTCCGTGTGTTCTTCCTCGGGGCGTTGCCTCCGCTTTTATCAGCTCATTAAGTGCCTTATCAGCTCATT
This sequence comes from Sylvia atricapilla, assembly GCF_009819655.1. Taxonomy (NCBI): domain Eukaryota; kingdom Metazoa; phylum Chordata; class Aves; order Passeriformes; family Sylviidae; genus Sylvia; species Sylvia atricapilla. The sequence goes on from NC_089140.1 coordinate 152,311,928, forward strand.
AATTGCCTTATCAGCCCGTGGAGAGGGGGTCTGTGTGGCCTTTGGAATTCTGAGGCGGACATCCTTTTTGGGGATCCTGGGAAAATCGGGATACTCCTGGCATGTGCAAATGTCTTCCCTTTCAGGCTTTTAACTAAGGAAAAAAGCGCATTTTTTTTTGGAGAGGGGACATAATTTTGTGGGAATACCTGGCTCAGGGAAGTGACATTCCCACTGCCAAATTCGGGTCCAAATCCGGAGGATTTGGGGTCAAATTCGGAGCATTTCGCGTCAAATTTTCAGGATTTTGGGTCGAAGTTTGAGGATTTTGGTGGAAATTTGGCGCAGAGGAACCCCAAATCCCGGGATTGGGATGACAGAAAGGACACTGAGGTGCTGGAGAGATGGGAATAGGTCTGGAGAAAGGTCTGGAATACCGGGAGCAGCTGCGGGGGCGGGGTCTAATCCCAGAGAAAAGTTGATTTTTTTAAGGGATAAATAGGCTGAGCTTAAGAGTTTAGGGATAAATAAAGAGTTTTAGGGATAAATAAAGAGTTTTAGGGATAAATAAATAGGCTGAGCTTAAAAGTTGTCCCTTCCTTGTGTCAAATCCCGCTACAAAGATGGGAATTCCCATTTCCGTTCTTCGTTTCCGTTCCCTCCAATGGAACGGGGGAAACTCCTGAATTTGGAAAATTCGGTTTTGTCCCGGAGAACCCAGGAAAGGGAATTTCAGAGGGGAATTTCGCCCCTGGGAGCAGTGAAGGGTCATGGGTGACTCCAGGATCTCCCTCCAGCCACATTCCCTGATTTCCCTGCCCCTTCCCTGGATCGTGTCACGTTTTTTTGGGTGGCAGAAATCATCTCACCTTCAGGAGCCCTCTGAGGAGATCTCGGAGCTCCTTCCAGTGCCTCAAGGAGCTCCAGGAGAGCTGGAGAGGGAACTGGGATTAAGGGATGAAGGGACAGGACACAGGGAATGGCTTCCCGCTGGTTGGGATTAATGGGATATTGGGAGGGAATTCTTCACTTTGAAGGGCTGGGATGGAATTCCCAGAGAATCTGCGGCTGCCTCATCCCTGGAAGTGTCCAAGGGCAGGTTGGATGGGGTTTGGAGCAACCTGGAATAGCTGAAAGTGGTTGGGCTTTGATCCAATCCTTTCCAACCAAACCCTTCGGGAACTTTAATGGAAAAACTTAAAGCTCCACGGAATTTTGACTCGAACGTCCGAGGGGGGCTACAAAAACTCTGGAAAACCCTGTCAAAAACCAGGGATTGGGAAGGAGGAGATAAGAGGAGGAAGGAGGAATAAATTACCTGGGTCGTCCGTAGGTAAAAAGCGGAATCGTGGAATTGTTTGGGGTGGAAAGGAGCTTTAGGGTCGAGCCCCACCACTGGCCTTGTCCCCAAGTGCCACATCCACAGGGATTTTGTGTCCCTCCTGGACAGGAGGGACTCTTCCCAAAAAAAAAAATATCCCACCTGAACCTTTCCTGATGCCACTTGAGGCCATTTCCTCCTGTCGCCTCCTTCCCTCGGGAGAAAATCCCAACCCTCGCCCCGCTCCAACCTCGGAGCAGAAACCTGATGGGGGAGGGAAAAATAGAAAAAAAACCCCAAACCCAGTAAGTGTGGAATTAATCCAAAGGGACAGAAAACTCCGGGAGAAGGAAACTGGATGTGAAGGAGGCCGAGGATGCTCCAGGCAAAGCGTGGAAGTTGCGTGCACGGAGAGGGACACGGAGGCTCTTTGATTGTGATCAGGAATGAAATTTTTCCCAACAGGCTCTGGGAAAAAAAAAAAAAAAAACAACAAAAAACAAACAAAACTTGGAATTTTGGAATGGTTGTGAGGAAAACTCTGTCGGCAGCCAAGTTTGTGAATCCCTGTTTGTGAAGAACAGGAAAAATATTCCAGCCAAACTTAAATCCTAAGGAATGAGGGGAGATTTGGTGTCACCTCTGTGAGGTTTATTTTTTTTTTTTTTTTAGGGATCGTTGTTCCTGGAAAGTCGTGGAATTAGGGAAGCCTTCGAGGTGTTTGGAGTAGGAAGGGCAGGGATAAATGGGTTTATGGATTTGCCTGAAATTGTGGGGATTAGAGTGGACGGGGTTTTTAAGGAAGAGTCTTGTTTGGAGCTTCCGGAATAGTGGGTAACATTTTCTGCACTCAGATAAAATTCCCTTTTTTTAATCAGGAAAATTTACAGCAGGAATTGCTGGAGCAGGAGAAACCTTGGGGCAAAGCTCAAATCACCAAAAATAAAAACCCCAATTCCTTGATTTGAGGATCTTACTCCTGGAGCTTCGACTCCTTCATAGAACCGGGAATTCCAAGGGAAACTTTGGGATTGGGAGAGCTCCTGCCATTCATCCCAAACATCTGAAGGAACAGGCAGGATGTGATCTCACAGATGCCCCAGAACAGATTTTTTGGGGGATCTTTCTCTATGAATGAACTTTCGTATTTCCCACAAAATTTGCCCGGAAATGTTTTTTTGGTTTGTTTTTTTTTTTTTATCCCGTCTTTTCCCGGCGAGATTCCAAAGGAACGGCAGCAGGAGCGATGGGAGTGGAAGGGCAGAAGGATGAGGAGGAAAAAAAAATGGACAAAAAATGTGGCTGTGGCAGGAGCTCCACACTTGGGAGAAATTCCAAGTGGAACTTGGGCACGAGGGAAATGTTTGGGAAGATGCTGATGGGATGTCGGAGCTGGATAAGGGTTGGGATCTGCTCCCAGGGAAGAAGGGACAGGAGGAGAGGAAAATTAGGCTGGATTTTGGGGAAATTCCTCCTGGAAAGAGCTTGGCTCAGAGAGACTCGGGAATATTTTTAATTAGGAAGGATAACGAGGCCTTTAACGCAGAATCCATTCGATGCAGGAGATCAGAATTCCAGTTAAAAATCCAAGGACGCAGAAATGGGAATGTCAAAGGGTGTGGGATCTCTTCCCGTCTTCTAAATCAGAGGGAGAAGCTCCGGTTGAGTTTCCAACCCTTTAATCCAACAAAACACTTCCAAGGAATGCCTTTTTTTTCCCTCCCATTCCTCAACTTAAATGGGAACTCTTCCAACCCGCTCCGTGTGTTGCCCTTACTCCTTTCCCAGTTTTAGGTTCTCTTCCCCTTGACAAATCCTCTTTTATCCCTTAAAATAAAGGCCTTAAAATTGCTCCAAAGGGCGAAAATATTCGGAGCAGATTTGGGATTTTTTTTTTTTTTCCCCCTCACATCTGACTCAGGAACTCTTCTGTCAGCTGGAGGAGGAAGAATAATTGAAAATATTCAACCAGCAATGCTCCAAGAACATTTCTAATGCAGCCGGAATAAGATTTGGCTTTTGGAGGCTCTCTCGGTATTGATTTGTTGCTTCAATTTGCAAAGGAGGGAGGAAAAGGTTTTATAAAAAGGTTTCTGAGCACGGCCGGCGATGGCTGGGCCGTGGCAGAGTTTCTTTGGCTGTTCATGTTTAATTTGATTTGTATTTAAAGCCGGCAGGGATTTATTTTGTCGCGTTTCGAAGGAGAAAAAAGGGAGGAGTGGGCGGATCTCATCGGGACCCTGGTTTAGGAGATGCCTGCCTCCTTCCCTACCTCAAATCTGAGTTTTTTATTCTAAATTTCTGTCTCTGCAAGCGGCATTTGTCAGAGTATTTCCTGAGCAGAGTAAAATCACAAACGTGCTAAAAAAAAAAAAAAAATCGCCCCGAAACTCCAAAAAGAAAAGCCAGATTTTGACATTGAAGGAATTCTCCTGCTCTCCTCATCACCTTCCCTCGTTGTTTTGTTTTTGTTTTTAGCTGCACTTTTCAACCGTAGCTTCCAGGAGCACGGGTCAGTGATTTTTGAGGTTGGCAGATGAGATTTCCTGCCCCCGGCTCCGACGTCGCTCCGAGGGATCCGTGTCCGGACGAGCGGAATTGAGTGAATTGGGTGAAGAACCCAACCAAGGCTTTTCCTGGGGCTTTGGAAACGCCCTCGGAGCCCGGCAGTGTCTGGCAGTTCCTCTTCCTCCCTGGAAATTTGTTGCCCATGCAGTTGAAAGAGGGTTTTTTGGGTGTTTTTTGCTTTTTTTTCAGGGTTGGAGTCGAGGTCAGATTCCCGGGATCCGGATTCTCTGTGGGCTCGGAACGCCGAGTCATCCGGGAATCTTTGCCTCAGTTTCTGAGTAGGTGGCTCTTGATGAGTTTCTGCTCAAACCTTTGGGTTTGAAAGGTCCCAGTTGAGGGTTGGGATTGATTTTCCTTCCTCTCAAAACGTTGGATTGTGTTAGAAGAGGTTGGAAGAGCTGGGAATGTCCAGCCTGGAGAAGGGAAGGATCCAGGGACATCTCGGAGCTCCTTCCAGTGCCTGAAGGGGCTCCAAGAAATCTGGAGAGGGATTTGGGACAAGGAATGGAAGGACAGGACATAGGGAATGGCTTCTCACTGCCAGAGGGCAAGGTTAGATGGGATTTTGGGAAGAAATTCCTCCCTATGAGATCAGGAAAGGGCTGGAACAGAATTCCCAGAAAATCTGCGGCTGCCTCATCCCTGGAAGTGTCCAAGGCCAGCTTGGACTGGGCTTGGATCAACCTGGGATAGTGGACGTTGTCCAAGGCAGGGAGTTGGAACTGGATTGATCCTGAAGGTCCTTCCCGACCCAAACCATCCCGGAATTTTGTCGCGCTCGGTGCCGCTTTGGAAGGAGGATTCTGCCGGATAACGAGGCCGGCTCCCTCTCCCAACACCTCAGGACTGGTGGCCGTTGTGTGGCCAAGGTCCAGCCAGGTGTGGGCACTCGGAGAACATCCCGAGGGGTTCAGACTTTTGGACAAACAACTTTTTTTTTTTTTTTTTGGGACAATTTGTGGTGGGAGATTCCTCCCGAAATCACTGGGACAGGCCGAGCAGGCTCCCAGCAACGCCACTGCCATCCCCCAAACCTCGGGATGAGATCCTGGTTCATCCCAGCGTCTGGGTGGGATGATTTCCATAATTCTCCTGCCGCTCCAGGGATTTAATCAGCCGGAAAATTGCAGCCCTGGCTGATTCCCGCCTTATCTCCCGGCCTTTCTGCTCCGGGTTCAAGGGCTCTGCTCAGCTTTGGGGTTTTGGGATGAGCTCCCAAACTTCTTTGAGGGCGGAATTAGCGGGATTAAAGGCTTTGGGCACACAGGACCTGCTGGTTTGAGCGGCTTCTCCGGGAGCTCGAACTTTGTTTAACTCAGGGAAACATTTCGGGTTCTTTGAACCTTTTCCGCGAAAACTCATCCAGCCTCATCCAGCTGGAACCCTCGGGAATTGCCTTAAACCCGCCGAATTCCCCCGTCATCCCTAAAAATTCCGTGACGTAGCATGCCTTTAACCTGGTTACCTGCTTTTCCTGCGGCCTTTCAAAGGGATCCCTGCGTTTCCTCCGTCCTATTTTTTTCCCTCAGCAGCTCCGTGGCGAGGGTGACACGGATAAAAAAGGAAGATTTTTTATTTTTTGTGCTCTCCCACTGGGACCAGGAGCCCGATTTGCTCAGGAAAAGCATCGCTGGGATAATCAAACCTTTCGGCTGGTTTGTTCCGGGCAAACCTGTTATTGGGAAAGGAGGATGCTGTGAACTCTGACAGAAAGGGCTGTGGAATTCAGAGGGAAGCAGGTTCAGAGGGAGGGAGGGTTTTGGAGTTGGGGATTTGGGTCATTTGTTCCTCCTGCGTAACGAGAACAGATCCTAATTGCCGCAAAGTTCTTGTAATTAGGGCCGAAATTGGCAGGTGAAACGCCTAAAAACAAACGGCTCTCGACGGCGTCATTCCAAAAATGACAGTGCAAAAAAAAAAAAAAAATGAATCATTTTCCCAGCTATAATTCCCTGTTTTTCCAGTCCACGGCTCCAGGGGTTCCGAGGTGTGGGTGATGGGGTGGGCTGGATGAAACTCTCCCCGTTCCGTGGTGGTTTTCTCTCCTGTTTTGTTCTCCAGAGTGATGGAGTTTATTCCCTCTAGCTCCAAGAAACCTTTGGAATTGTCTCTCTAGGATGTGGTGGGATTTTGGGGGGGGCTGTCCCATGCAGGATTTGATAATCCTTGTGGAATAGCTCAGGTTATTCCAGGATTTTGATTCAGTGTCTTTGGGAATCTTTCTGCGATTCTCACCCTTTGTTTTGGGGTGCTGGCAGTTGGGAAAAGCCTGGGAATATGAGGAAGGAGCAATATTTACTCTTAAAATCAAATTATTGGCCTTAAAGCAGGACGTAATTCCATTTGGGATGGAAATGGGCTCTGTGCTGCAGAGTAGCCCCAGCACTGTCAGAATTCCAGAATTTATTTTAAGGATCCTCTTCATGAGCACCCAAGACCACCCTGGTATTCCATTCCAGAATATCCTTTGGGAGAACTGAGTTCCCGGCGCTTAAACCTCCCCAGACTGGTTTAAAACTCTGCTTTGAGCCCTGGAGACTGGGAGAAAAAAAAAAAATAAAAAATCCTTATTTAAATATTCCCTATGCAAAGGTGGAGCTCCCGACTCGACTGGCGCCGCAGGTATTCCCTCGTTTCTAAGCCTGATGATCCCACAGCAGTTTCTCCTACGTTCTCAGCCTCCCGTCTGCGGCTCCGACCACAAATCCCAAAGTTTTGAGTCAGCTCCTCTCATCCCAGCCGCCTCCGGAGCTCTCCTCTTCCCACACGCAACCCAGCTCCTCTTCCCTTGGCTTTCCCATTTTGCCAGCCCGGCAATCATTCCCTGCTCCAGAAAAAAAATTAAAAATAGGGATTAATCATCCTGACGGCTCTGTGATGATTTCCAGGGCACCTGATTTAAACGGGATGAGACAAAAATCTCATTTATCGCGTCTGCCTTGAGCCAGTCGCCTGCTCTTCCTCCTTTCCTTTGCTGTTTGTTTAAGGAAGGCTTGGATACATTGGAGCGAATCCAGGGAGATGCTCCAGAGGCTGGGAGAGCTGGGAATGTTCAGCCTGGAGAAGAAAAGTCTCCAAGGAGATCTTAGAGCTCCTTCCAGCGCCTGAAGGGGCTCCAGGAGAGCTGGAGAGGGATTTTGGATGAGAGGTGGAGGGAGAGGACGCTGGGAATGGCTTCCCACCTTCCAGAGGGCAGGGATGGATGGGATACTGGGAAGGAATTTCTGCCTGTGAGGATGGTGAGGCCTGGAATAGAATTCCAGGAGAATCTGTGGCCGCCTCATCCCTGGAAGTGTCCAAGGAACAACCTGGGACAGTGGAAGTTGTCCCTGCCCATGGCAAGAGGTGGAACTGGATGATCCTGAAGCTCCCTTCCCACCCAAACCATTCCATGATATTTATTTCTGGCGGTAGTTTGGTTCAGCCGTGCTCCGGCAAGACATTAAAAAATCCCAATTATTCCATTTCCTTCAACTCCTCATCATTCCCGGGCTCCACCTCCCTGAAGACCTCCTTCTGCCTTTTTTTTTTTTTTTTTTTTTGGAGGTTTTGGAAGGGATTTAATATTTTTTTTCTTCTCCTCATCTTTCCCCTTCCAAGGCCTCCAACCAGAGCGTTCTGCTCACGTCTTGGTTCTCCTCCTGCCCGTGGATTACATGGCCACTAAACCAGGATTTTCCCTACTATCCCGGACTTTTTAACAGGCCTGGGAAGGTCTGAGAGATTCATTGAGAAGCCTCGTGGGATTTGCTGTGGAAAATTCACCCCCTCCTGCCTTTGTTTCTCACGTTTTCCTTCTGCTCCATTTCCCCTCGCTCGGTTTTTTTCGCACCTTCCGCGTCCTCCTTCGCGGCTCCGGCATAAACTCCCTCATCCCCGCGAGGAGAGGCTCGGAATTCTGTCGGGAAAGCTGCAGAAGCACAGAAATTTTCCCTTTTGGCTGCTCCTCAGGGAGCTGCTGGAGCCCGGTGGAACTCCATCCACAGGTATTTCACAGGATTGCTCCTCGTTTTTTCCAAGACCTCTGTCCTCTTCCCTTGGGATCAGCCTTGGAGTTTCCTCCTCCTCCCATCGTTTTTTGGGGTCGTTCCTTGTTGGAATTGCCTCGTGTCAGGTGCCTGAATATTTCTCTTGGAATGAAGGAGTTGTCGAGGTTGGGAAGGATTTCCATGCCAAGGCCACTACTGGCCACATCCCTAAAACTCCACATCCACAGGGATGTTAAACCCCTCCAGGAACGATGGCTCCACCTCTCGAGAGCCTGAATATTCCCAAAAATCCAGCCTAAACCTCCCCTGGCACAGCTCAAGGCCGTTTCCTCTCATCCCTGTTCCCTGGGAGCAGATCCCAACCCCCGCCTGGCTCCAACATCCCCGTCAGCATCTTCCCAACTGTGGTTTTTTTTTCCCTCGTGCCCAAGCTCTGCCGTTCCCTTGGAATTTCTCCAACTGTCGAGCTACAGTCACACTTTTTTGTCTTTTCATTTTTTTTTTTTCCATTTTTTTTTTCTCTCCTCCATTCTCCTGTCCTCCCACTCCCATCGCTCCCCGCTGCCATTCCTTCGGCGCCTCGCAGGGAAAAAGATGTTTTCGTGCTCGGGAATCTCGTGGAGTCTTTGATGCTCGGAAATGCAAATTTATTTGCATCTCTTTTGTGCCGCTGGTACCTTGCTGGGTCTTTCAGGTGCTGGATTGTTGATCCAGCTCCGCTGTGTCCCGGTGGGAATGAACCTTCCTGCTGGGAGACTACTGGTAGCTGTTAATCCATAGGGAAAAAAAAAAAAATACACCTAAAAACAAACCTGAATTAATTCCTGGCAATTTTATTGTGGAGGATTTTTGGCCGCTGTGAGTCGTGAACAAGAGGCTGGAGGGAGAATTCGGGGTGTGGGATTCGGGAAAAACTTGGGGGAGACGGGAGTTGTGCCAAGGATATCCCGTGATCTTCCTCCTGCTGGAGCAAAGCGGGTCCCGGATGTGTAAAATCGGGAGGAAATGATAAAATCTTCCCTTGGTCTTGGGTGGGAATCCTCGGGAAGAGCTTGGGAATTCCGCGGGTGGTCTGAGGCGCTGTCCCTGCTGGATGAGGAGCCTCCAAAGTGGGGTTTGGAGGGCTCAGGCTCAGCTGCAATTCACGGAATCATGGAATGGTTTGGGTTGGAAGGGGCCTTAAAGATCCTATTTACAAATCTTTGCCGAGCATCCATTTCCCCAGCTCTTGGAAAAGTGACTCCTATCCGCGGGTATCCATCCCTTTTTTCCTTGAGGGAAAACACAATCCTTCCATGGGAGAACCTAAAACTTGAGAGGTGTTTTGTGGGAATGAGAAGGTTGGAGTGGCCGGGTCATTCAGCTCCTTGTATCCAAGTTTTATCATGGATTAGGCACGTTTCTTTCCAACGGCAATGGGAATGCAATCCAGGCTGTGCAGCCAATGGGCTGGCCGGGAAGCCAAAATAAACAGCCTGGAGTAGGAGGAGGAATTTTGACGTGGCCAGAAACAATATCCGGTGTAGGTCGGTGTGGAGTTGGTTTGAGCCTCGGACGGGAGGAATTTAACCCGGAATTTTCATAGGGAATCCGGCGATGGATTCTCTGTTTGGTTCTGGGCAGCGTCGTCCTGCCCCGCCATGGATTGATCCATGAGGGTTTTTTTGGAGTCTGTGGAGAAGGGGTGGGTGGGAAGGTGAGGAAGGGTTGGTCCACTGTGGGAGGTTGGGAATGATCATTCTGGAAGGTGAGGAATAATCTGGTGTGGAAGGTTGGGAATGATAATTCTGGAAGGTGAGGAAGGATCTTGAGTGGGAGGTTGGGAATGATCATTCTGGAAAGTGAGGAATAATCTGGTGTGGAAGGTTGGGAATGATCATTCTGGAAGGTGAGGAATAATCTGGTGTGGAAGGTTGGGAATGATCTGGTGTGGAAGGTTGGGAATAATCTGGTGTGGAAGGTTGGGAATGATCACTCTGGAAGGTGAGGAATAATCTGGTGTGGAAGGTTGGGAATGATCATTCTGGAAAGTGAGGAAGAGTCTGGTTTGAAAAGGGAAAAAAGAGTCGGGTGTGTGAGGTGAGGAGGGGCTCACTGTGGAAAGTGAGGAAAGGTCCAGTGGGAAGATGAGGAACAATCCCATGTGGAAGGTGGGGACGGATTTTATGTGGAAAACGAGGAACGATCCCATGTGGAAGGTGGGGATGGATCACATGTGGAAGGTGAGGAAGAACCTGCTGTAGACAACCCAAAGAACCATTTGGGGTGGGCTGGAAGGGCCCCGTGATCCCACATTTTCCCGGTGTTCCATGTCCCCTAGAAGCCACGAGCAGCACCTATTCCACACCAACCCTGTGCTGGCTCTTCCTCAGTGCAGGATTTTAAACTCGGAACCAAATCCTGTTTTTTTTCCTCGCTGCCAGTCCTCAGGTCCATCCCAAATCCCAGGGCGGGCGCTGAGGAGAGAGCTCTGCCTCCCAGCAATTAAACCCCGCTAACGATGGAATCGCTCCTCCCGTTGTCCCTCGTGATTGCAGAGGGACGTTCCTGGCGCAGCCTCTCGACGAGCGCCTTCCAACACGGTTCTGCAGCACTGGAAAGGAAAAAAAAAAAAAAAATAAATTAAATAAATCAAATAAAATATGCGTGTTTTAAGGAGACAGATTGCTGCCTTCATCTGGCTCCCTGATTAGATGCCAGGGATGCGGCGCCGTGCGACAGGAATTCCGTTCTTTTCCTTTCTCCGCTTTTGCCCCCTTCCCTCTCTCTTTTCCCTCTTTTATTGAAATATTGTTGCGCTGGGTGATTTTTAATCCTGGAAGATTCACTGCTGGGGGGCAGGTCCCGCTTTGCTGCCGGAAAACCTTGAAGGCTCTAGGCCCAAAGGTGACCTGCAGAGCTCTGCAGGATTTTTTTTTGTTTTTTGGGAAGCAGGAACGCGGTTGGCTCCGGGAAAAGGCGGATTTAAAAAGCACAACTTTGGGCTCGTTTTTTTTTTTCCGCCCGTGCTGCTCTTCATGGCAATCTGAATTTTCGATGTAAGTTTTCAAAGGTTTCCAGGCAACCGTGTGTGGTTGGCTTTGGCACCATCCCAGAGTCCTCTCTCTTCCTTTGGGAAGGCGCCAGCCAGGAAGTTTCCTGCTGGCTTGGAGTGGTGGGAGACGGACATCAGCTTTGGGATCCTGCTGGCTGCTGCTGCCAGGCCGTGGGGACGGGGCAGTTGTTCCCTGGAATTGCAGGTTCCGAGGGTTTTGGGCACTTCCGCTTGGGCAGAATCCCGCTGACCTTGAAAATGGTGGGAGATGGGATTGTCCCGCCGTTGTCCACTCACGGAGAGCTGGTGTCCAGTTTCTGGGGTGTCCAGCATTGGAGGGATGTGGAGATACTGGAGCAAGTCCAGAGGAGTCCACGGAGATGCCTCAAGGGTTGGAGCCAGGCTGGGAGAGCTGGGAATGTCCAGCCTGGAGAAGGGAAGGATCCAGGGAGACCTTCCAGTGGCTAAAGGGGCTCCAGGAGAACTGGAGGGGGACTTAGGATAAGGGATGGAGGGACAGGACAGGGAATGGCTTCCCACTGCCAGAGGGCCGGGTTAGATGGGATATTGGGAAGGAATTCTTCTCTGTGAGGGTGCTGAGGGGCTGGGATGGAATTCCCAGAGAATCTGCGGCTGCCCCATCCCTGGAAGTGTCCATGGCCAGGCTGGGTGAAGCTCGGATCAACCTGGGATAGTGGAAATTGTTCCTGCCCATGGCAGAGGGGGGAGGAACGAGATGAGCTTTTAGATCCATTTCAACCCAAACCATTCCAGGATTCCGTAACGAAATGGGATTTGGCCGGCGTCCACCGTGGCGTTTAATGCCGTAAAAATCATTTGCTCTACCACGACCTTTCCTGTGATGCTCTGATTTATTTTTTTTTTCTTTTTCCTGTTTGCTGAACACGCTGGGAACAAAATCCAATCCCATTTATTCCGCTGCGTCTCCACAGCCCAAATCTTTGAGTGCTGATGGTTTTTTAATCCCGTCGTTTAACCCGTTGCTCCCTCTCCATTCCTCCCCCGGCCTGTTGCCAATCCAAAATTCAGGAATGAAGCTGGAGAACAACACTCCTTCAGGACTGGAGAGCATTTTTTGGGGGGGGGGATGATTTTTTCCTGTGCTGGTGAATTTTCCTTTCCTGGCTCTCCTGATGTTCACACAACCCCAAATAATTTCTAAATTTGTATGAAACCTTCCTTTCTGTTTGCCTGGCTCCTCCGAAAGGTGCCCGTGTCCAGCTGGGAATTGGGAAATGTTGTTGTTGTCCCACCTGGGAGCCGCAGGAATTCAGCCCCCGGGCACAAAGTCCTCTTGGGCAACGCTGGATTTGGGGGAGTGGAAAAGCTCATTCCAGTCCTCCGGAGCCTGTGCCTGAGTCCTCTCCTGGTTCTTGAGCAACTTCCCCAGGGAATAACCAGATCCTGGCCGGAGAGGAGGGCACAGGCCTGGTCCTGGTGTGCCCAGGGCAGAGGAGGCCCAGGAGGAAACACGGATAATTCCCTCTAAAGAGTCTCCCTGAATCCTGGATCCTCATGGAGCGGTTTGGGTTGGGAAGGGACCCTCAATTCCACCTGGTTCCGTCCCCCGATTATCCCAATCCCTCTGCCGGGGCAGCTTTTCTCCGGAAAGGTGAATTCCATGGCCGTGGGGGTTGGTTTAAGGCAGAGCCGTCGCTCCAGAGGCTTTTCCAGGCTGGAGGGATTTGGGCTCCCTCCCCGGGGTGGGATGCAGCCCCCCAGGAGTAACGGGGCGCCGGCAGTGGGATCCTGGAGGGATGTGGCCGATGGATTCACTTCCTTTGTTTCCCGTGAAAAGTTGGATTGGCCTGAAATTCTTTGGGAAAGGGCCTGGAAGGACAGGACGAGGGGAATGGCTTTAAATCCACCGAGGGAATTTGGGATATTGGGAAGGAATTCCTCCCTGTGAGGATGGTGAGGGGTTGGAATGGATTTCCCAGAGAAGCTGTGGCTGCCCCATCCCTGGAAGTGTCCAAGGCCAGGTTGGATTTGGCTTGGAGCAATCTCGGATGGTGGATCGAGGTTGGAACCAGATGATGGTGAAGGTCCTTTCCCACCCAAAGCATTCCATGATTCCATTTTAAATTGTAACATCAGTTTTGTTTTTTTTGTTTTTTTTCTGAGGGCTCCTGTTGAATTTGGTGCCTTTTCGAAGGGATTCAATTTAATTCTGATTTGATTTTTAATTTTTAGGGATTTTAATTAGTGGAGGGAGGAGAATCCAAGTGGCATCTCTCCTGTTGAGGGATAACGATGCCAAACTTCCTCTTAACCAGAACATTGCTGCTGCTCTCGCTGGGCAAGAATTCCTTGCTGGAATTATTTGGGTTGGAAAAGACCTCCAAGCTCAGAAATTCCAACTATTAACGGCACAGATTCATCCTTTCAGCTGGAAAGTTCAGCACAGGTTTTTTAAGGTGATTTTTAAGGGATTTGGTTGGAAACCCGGGACAAGAATCCTGCTCTGGGTTTCCTGAGTTTTTCCCGAACCTCCAGAATTCCAACCAGAAGGAGCTTCCCTTACGTGGCGCTTTAATGGATTATCAGAGATCTTTAAAAATCACTCTGCAGCAGCTTTAATCATCCCCCTGCTGCTGGAGACACGGCAGCTGCCTCCTAAAATTCAGTCAGGGCCAGGGCTCCCGGCCGGATCCCGATGGATTGGGAATTCCTCTCCATGCATTTTTCTCCGTGGATTGGGAATTCTACTCTGTGGAATTTTCCATTCCTCTGGTGGATTTTGCACGCTCGGGCCTCGATGGGTCGTAGCGCTTCGTTAGCTCTGGAGCAGCTAATGAGCAGCCAGTGTGGAATTTTGGAACTTTGGAATGACGGAATGGTTTGGGTTGGGATGGATCTAAAGGATCGTACATTTCCATAATTTCCTTGCTTAGTTGCTCCAGGCCCAGTTCAACCTGGCCTTGGACACTTCCAGGGATGGGGCAGCCACAGCTTTTCTTGGAATTCCATTCCAGCCCCTTCACCACCCTCACGAGCTGGAATTCCTTCCCAATATCCCGTGTAAACCCATTTTATTTTCCATTTAAAGCCCCCTTGTCCTGGGCGTTCCCAATCCCCGGGTCCGGAATCTGCGTTTTCCAGGGGATGGGAACAACTTTTCCCTAACCTCCTCTCGGTGAGGTCCAGGACCGAACTGAAACTTTAATTTTATTAAACGGAATTAGCGGAGCAAAGCCCTAATTAAGGAGGGTTTAACAGTAATCTCTCGGAATGAGCAAATCCGTGGTATCCTGCGGACCGGGCCGTGCTCCACTCCCTGGGGATTTTTGGGTGGGTTTTTTTAGGAATGTTTTGTAATACGGCTTTTGTAACACGGTTTTGTGGCTCTTTCTGGCGAAGAATTTATTTACAAATCCGTCCCCTTTCCCAAGGGATGACCGGGAAAAGGGGTCATGGAGCGTGGTGGAGTCACGCGAGTTTAACGTGCCCTAAATATTCCATTTTGACCTTTTTTTTTTTTTTTTTTTTTTTTGAAGCCCATCGTGCTTTGCCAAACTAAAATTCCCACCTTTGCCCGGAATAACTCCGGGAAGCGGTCAGAGATTTTTTTTTTTTTATTTTTTTTAAAAAGCAGAGTGACAAGATATTATTGTTGTAAAGGGAAATCCATGGAAGTGAACTTTAACATTTTTCCCGGCTCTTCCTACGCTTTCCTGGAATCCAGTGGGTTTTCCTGCCCTGCTCAACCTTCGGGAATGAATATTCCTTTTATTACTCCTCCTTTCTCTCCCGTGGGATGTACGAGCCATGGGATGATGTCACGGGAGCCGAAATCATGGGATGATGACTGGGGAACAAATAAATGTTGTGAGGACTGGGACACGGGTGGGTGTTTTCCCGGGAAGGCTCAAAGCACTGGAAAAATGCCAGCACACTTCTTTTCCTGGGATTGAGGCTGCTCTTGTGGGGTTGGGAATTTCCAGGAGGGCTCAGCCTCTTGTGGGGTTGGGAATTCCGGAGGAGCTCAACCTGTTGTGGGATTGGGAATTCTAGGGAAGCTCAGCCTCTTACGGGATTGGGAATTCCGGAGAACTCAGCCTATTGTGGGATTGGGAATTCCAGGAGAGCTCAACCTGTTTGTGGGATTGGGAATTCTGGAGGAGTTCAACCTGTTGTGGGATTGGGAATTCTGGAGGAGTTCAACCTGTTGTGGGATTGGGAATTCTGGAGGAGTTCAACCTGTTGTGGGATTGGGAATTCTGGAGGAGTTCAACCTGTTGTGGGATTGGGAATTCTGGAGGAGTTCAACCTGTTGTGGGATTGGGAATTCTGGAGGAGTTCAACCTGTTATGGGATTGGGAATTCTGGGGGAGCTCAACCTCTTGAGGGGTTGGGAATTCAGGAGAGCTCAGCCTATTTTGGGATTAGGAATTCTGGAAGAGCTCAACCTCTTGTGGTGTTGGAAATTCTGGAAGAGCTCAATCTTTTGTGGGATTGGGAATTCCAGGAGAGCTCAACCTGTTTGTGGGATTGGGAATTCCAGAGAGCTCAGCCTATTGTGGGGTTGGAAATTCTGAAAGAGCTCAATTTCTCCTAGGGTTGGGAATTCTGGAGGAGCTCAGCCTATTGTGGGGTTGGGAATTCTGGAACAGCTCAATTTCTTGAGGGCTGGGAATTCTGGGATAGCTCTGATCCCCCTTTTCTCTGGGATGAGCCCCCCAGCTCCCTCAGAGGCTCCTCGGAAATCCCTTCCCAGCCGAGGGAAAGAAAGTCAGGAAGTGCCTCATCCTTTGTCCCCTTTCCCTGTCCATCCCCTCCGCCCCATTTTCCATGGATCCATGGGGACGTCTTCCATTGTCTTTCAGCTCCCAGAACCCGGATTAATTCCAGCTGGGATTTGTGCCTTTTCCCATTTTCTCCCCAACCAACCTCCCGCCCCCCTCGTCCCGAGCGCCCACCCTCCTTCCAGAGGCAACAAATTCCCTATTTTCTGTGAATTCCAAGCTGGAAAGCCCTTTTCCATGAGGAATATTCCCTAAAATCCATCCTAAACCTTCCCTGGCACAGCTTGAGGCCGTTTTCTCTCATCCTGTCTGTCCCTTGCTTCCTGGGACCAGATCCTGACCCCCACCTGGATTCACTGGGATGCTTTTGATCCAGTTTTTCTCCAGGATGAGCCTCTCCTGCTTCTCCAAACCCTTCCCAGCCCCATTCCCATCTCTAGGCACGCTCCATCCCTCCAGGTTGTTCTTCCAACATGATTGATATATTCCCAATTAGCATCCAATCCTTTTTTTTTTTTTTTTTTTTAAGGCCAGATTTCTCCCTCCCCCAGAATTCCAGCCCAACATTTTGGACGGAAGTTCTGACGAGCAGGGAGAAGCTCTGATCCATGAGATTTCCACGGACATGTTGTCCTAGGCACGCAGGAACAGGGGAAAGAAACCAAAAAAAAAAAAAAAATTTCCTTTTCTAGAGGGACAAACATGAATCACTTTGTGCTTCTCTGTGAGTAATCCTGCAAACCCGCGGTGCCCGGCAGGAATTCTGCCACATCCCACCCCATCCGTGCTTTCCACGGAGTAGCATCTCCCAGCTGGGTGAACGGGAGTTGAAGGCAAAATTTAGAACAAGTGATAAAAAGTCCTCGTCGGCTTTTTCTAAAAATACGGCGCCCTCTCGTCAGTTTTTTTCCCGAGGAGCCAACGGGAAGAATTCTTTTTTTTTTTTTTTTCCCTGAGGAAAAACGGGATTTGTCACCCCACAAGCTGTCGCGGCTCCCGTGACCTGCTGGCTCCAAGAGAAATCCTTGGGAATTTGCTTTTGTGGTCCCAAAATGTGAGGAGTGGGTGGCTTTGGAGGGTCAGTTTGAAGCTGGGGTGATCCTCGAGGTCTTATTCCCGGATTATTCCGAGGGTGATGGGGAAGGACGCAGGGAATTGTTTCACACCTTCGGAGATGGGAGAGTTGGGAAGGAATTTCAGCTTTTTGAGGGGCCGGGATGGAATTCCTGGAGAAATAGTGGATGCTCCATCCCTGGAATAGTTCCATGTCAGATTGGACGGGGCTTGGAGCAACCTGGGATAGTGGAGGGTGGAATTCCATGATCTTGAAGGTCCCTTCCAACCCAAACCATTCCATGGTTTTTCATTCCATGCTTTTCAGCGTCTCCAGCTGTAAAACCAAAACTCTCTTCATTTGTGGAAACCTTCTTTTCATCCCTGGAGACTCCCGGTGACAATATTTGGAATTTTCTGGAATGACTCTGGGTAAAACTCAGATCTCAGCACCGGGAGGTGTCACCCACCTCCCCTTTTCCCAGCCCTTTTCCATCGGAATTCAGCATTTGGAAAACCATCCTTTAAAGCCAAAATCTGCCCTAGGGAAGAGATTTTTTTTTTTTTCCAGGCTCTTTTTGTCCCGAGGTCAATCCTTCAAACTTGCAAAGCTGGAAAGAGGAAGGAATCCTCCAGGAAAACTGGGAGACCTCTCGGATGGATTAGGTCTCATCCCTGGCTTTGCTAAACCCTTCCGTGGTGCAGGCTGGGTTTATTCCTTTGGTTTTGAGGACCAAACCCCATTTTTGGGTATTTGCTGGGTGTTATTTCTGTGGTGGTGGTAGTGGAAAGGGATGGAACAGATCCCACATATCCCAGATTCTGGGAGAAATTCACCCAGGCCTTGTGGGACCTCAAAATCTGGTCCCGGATTTTCCGAACTCCGCGAGTTTCCTAAACTCACTGCACCTGTTACAGGTGTCCCATGTGACACAATTCCCAGGTAACGCAGTAATTCCCGGAGCCTGGATTTGCTTGATCTCGTGGGTCCCATCCAGCTCAGGACATTCCATGATTCCACGATTCCCTGCCATATCCGTTATCCCTGTTGCCGGTGACTTCACCTGGTACCTGGGTGCAGCATTCGGCCTGGGAATTCCTGGAATCACGGAATAACGACTGGAAAATCTCCAAGGGCACGGAGCCCAACCATTAACCCAGCCCTGCCAAGCCCACGCTGAACCATCCATCCCTCCATCCCAAATGTCACGGAGCATCTCCTCTTGGATCAGGGGTTGGTTTTTTTTGGGGTGGCTTCCCCTTCCAACCTTCATTCCCGGCCTAAAAAGATGGAAAAGCTGGTGGAGGACCGAAGGATGTGAAGGTTTTGCCGGCAAGAGCAGGTGTTGGGTCTCATTCCATTATTTTGGCGAGACTTTTGGGTAAATATTGGATTTTTGTGCCTCTTCAAAGCCGATATTTGTCCCAAATCCCTTTTTTGTCCCAAATATGAGCTTTGGACGTGGATTCAGTTCCAAGGCCACACAAAATCCCTTTGAATCCCCTTTTTTTTAACCAACGATGACACCTCAGGGTGTTCAGGCTCATCTGGGAAGCTCCAAGAGGGAAAACACAAGGAATTTGGAGGCACCAGCCTGGTTCTGGTGGAGTTGGGTGATGCTTTAATTCCCCTTTTCCCTGATCATCTCCGTGTTTAAACAAATGTCGGAATTAGTTCCTCTCAAAATAAAGAGGAGCAGCACCAGTAACTTTATCCCTGACGTTCCCAAGATCCCGCTCTCCCTTTATCCAGCTGATGGACAAAGGAGCTCCTCCCAGGCTCTTCAAGTCACCAGCGTGGTGATGATTAACAGAGATCGGCAACGGAAGGGAGGAGACAAAAGGCCCTCCTGAATATTTGATCCCTCATCCTCTCAAGGTCTCAGTTGTTCCAGGTGAAAGGTTAAGTGGAGATGGGAAAGAAAAAAAAAAACCAAAAAACCAAAAAAAAACCCAGGAATTTGGGCTGAGGAATTGGGAAATTTGGGCAAAGTTAAAATTTACAGCTCTGCTCTCGCTTGAGCCGCAGATTTATCAGAATTTATCAAATTTATCAGAATTTATCCCCCGGGTCTCGGCTGGGGAGATGAAAGTTTGAAGTTGTGAGCCTCTCCCCGAGATTGCCTCACGCCCTTGGAATGGCCCTTGGAATGGCTCATCCCGGGATGTGGCGGGCGGAACAAGGCGGGCATTGAGGGAGTGGGTGCTCGGCCAGATGTTTTCAGGGAGTTCCACAATAGTCCTTTCATTTCCTGGGCCCGAGTTCCGACCGAAATCCGGGACGAGGAGGGGGGATCGTGGTGGTTGATGGAGGGGCTGGGTGGGAGTGAAAATCCCGGGAGGAAAGAGGCACCTCTGAGCTGTTGGGAATTCTGAGGAAGAGAGAATTGATATCCTCAATTTGTGGGATTCCAAAAAAAAAAAAGGGAAATCTAGTCCTGACTTCCTTTATCTTTATCATGGAACATTTCTGTGGGTTGGATTTCTGAGGCCCTTCAAAAGGTGACGTTTGTCCAAGGTGTTTGTTTTATCCCAAATCTAATCTCAGATTTTCCTAATTCTGTGGATTTCCTGATTTTGCTCCAAGTTTTGTCGTTCTGCAGTTGTTGCAGTGTGACACAATTCCCACCTTACGCCACAATTCCTGAGGGTTGGATCTGGTTGTTCTTTAAGGTCCCGTCCAAACCGAACCATTCCACGGTTCCTTCCAACATTTCCTCCCAGATTCCTTCCTTTAAGGTCCCTCTGGAAGTCGTTCCAGACTCTTTGAAGCTCAAGGGGTGAGTCCTTTTTCCATCATTCACTCGTGGAGAAAAGTGGAGGATTAATTTGGAGAGCCTCTCATTCCATGAAAAAAAAAAGCTCTTTTAGGAGGCAGGACTCAATTTTTTGGGGGAGGTTTGTGGGAGCTTTTCCAACTCAGGAGCTCTTCTCGTTGTGGTTTTTTGGGAAGTTCCCGATGCCTCCTGTGTGGATCCACTGGGAGGAATCCTCTGGAGCTGATTTTTTTTTTTTTACATAGAGGACTGAGGTCAAGTTGTGTTTTTTTTTTTTTTTGAGCTGAAATGGGGATAAATCAGATTCCAGAAGAATCTGGAATGTTTGCGTTGGATATTTGCACCGCAAACTACCCGGATAAGGATTAATTACCCCTTTTTCCTAGGGAATTATTAGGGATTTGTCTGGATAGAGGGTGGCAGCAGCTATGGGAAGGCTGGAGCTGCTCCAGTTAGGGAAAAGTTGGGCGATTAAGGAACGGGATGTTTGTGGATTCAGGAGGATGATGGTTCAGCGAATCCATAGGGAATCAAAACTTCCCAGGCTGGGAATTGGGAATGTCACAGGAGATGACTTTGGAACAATCAAGAGGACCCTGGCAAGGATTTTCCCAGAAAATCCTTGGCTGCCTCATCCTTTTAAGTGTTCAAAGCCAGGTTGGACAAGTCTTGGAGCAACCTGGGATAGGGGAAAGTGCCCTTCCCGTGGAATTGGAAGATTTGGGTGCCCCATCCAACCCGAAACATTCCCAAATCCTATAAAAACACCTCTGCTGCTGCCACGGCCGGAAAAGCGTGGAGCTGTTCCAGCCTGTCTCCCATCTTCACCAACAAACATCTGAATTCCCAGATTTGGATGTGTCAGAACCCTCCAGCTGGTGCTCGAATCGCCGCCTTGCAATTCCTCGGGTTTGTTTCTGTTTTCCCATTCCTGTGGAAAAGGGTTGGAGAGGCCCTCGTGGATCCTTGAATTGATGGATTCCGGAATAAATTGAGCCAGAGGTGACCCTGAGGATCCGCGTGAGCCGGGGAGAGAAAAATATCGGAAACTGGAAAAAATAATATTTAGTTCATACTGGATATTGGGAAGGATTTTTTTTTTCCCCTATGTGGTGAGAGGCTGGAATGGAAATTCCCAGAGAAGCCGTGGCTGCTGCATCCCTGGAATTGTGCAAAGCCGGGTTTGGACAGGGCTTGGAGCAACCTGGGATAGTGGAAAGTGTGGAAAAACAGCAGGAGGTGAAAGTGGATGATCCCACAGATCCAAAGCATTCTGAGATTCTGTTGTTTTGGGTTTTTTTCCCACCATTCCTTACAGGAATGTCCTTTATAGGAGAAGCAGCTCCTGATTTTCTGCAGGAGCGGAAGTGTGGGCGCACAATTCTGCTTTTAAAACTGGATTTAGGCTGGGAATGGATTTTTATTACTCTCCGGGAATCACTTTGTAACTTCCTGGGGTGAGACGAGGAGCTCTCCCCGGCTAATATCCAATAATGTCCGATAAAATGGGAAGCTGTCAAGGTTAAAAGGAATAATTGCAATTAAAGGCCGCCCTTAGAGATGAAATTGGCTTTAAAATAAGAAAAATTTATGCTGCTTTCAGATATCGAACGGCCGGAACAGAGTTCAAGGCTCTGCTCGTTGGTTTCTTCCACAATTTTTCATTATAACTTGGGGAAGAGAATTTTCACCGCTGCTTAATCATTTTATCCCTACCTAATTATTCCATAAATAAATTAAAAACTGCCAAAAAAAAAAATAAAAATCCCAAACCGCCTGACTGACCAAAAAAAAAAAATCTAAATTTGAGTCTTCCAGTGCTTTGACAGTCTCACATCAACTTTTTTTCCCCCATTTTGAGACCTTGTAATTTTCTTTTCTGAGAGATTTGAATCGTTGCTGGGGAATGGGTTGTCCTAAATTTTCCACACGTCCCAGAGCCAGGCGAGGAAGAGGAAGTTTTCATTCCATGCAGAGGATGAAGGATTCGGCCCCGATTTTTTTTCCCCCCTCCGGAGCCACAGCTTCGATATTTCCAGGTCTTTAGGGGTAATTTGAAGTTTACAATGAACTCGCGCTCGATTGTTTGAGTTTTCCTCTTGAATCCCAACCCCATTTCCCGTTAATTCCACAGCAGTTCCCTCGCCAGTCACGGCACCGGGGCAGAGCAGAGGAATTGTTTATGAATCCATAATTTAACAGGGAAATAAACAGTGATTTATCCATCAGAGCCTCACTGCGGAGAATTATGGATACGGATAATAAAGCGCAGGGAGAACTTTGGGATAGTGACGCGAAGGGCTTGAAAAATAACAAATAAGACCCAAACACATGATTTTTTTTTTTTTTTTAATTTTTTTTTTTTTTTTGTGGAAATTCAGGCTCCACAAAACGCATCCCCAACCAGGATTTGGAGTTTCAAAACCTCAGTGCAGAGCAGGAATCTGAAGGGCTTTTTTTTTTTTTTTTTTTTTTTTTTATTTGTATCACCTGATACCGGAGCCTCCTGAAATTATCTCGGAATTTCAATATATCCTCGGGTTTCGAAGATAAAATTCTTATTTTTAGAACCCGAGGGCACTTGTAAAGCACGTGACGGCGCCTCTGATGATGAGTTTGTTGATCGAAAAGTCGCGGAAGGGAAAAAAAAAAAGTGCCGAGGATTTTAGGGAATAACAAAACATCAAAGCAGTTGCTAGGGGAGAGCGGGATGAATCACTGGGAGCTGGGATTGAGTCCTGACAGCGGAGAGATCGTGTCGAAAATGCCTGAAATTCAGATGGAAGTCAGTTGTTTTTCGGTGTTTCTGTGTGTTGTCAGATGTGGTTTTTTGGGGGGGGATGTTTTCTGGGAGAAAGGAATCGGAAGTCATTTGGGATTAACGGCTGTTGGGAAGGAAGGATGTGTCACGTTGTGTTTGGGATTAACACAGAGTTATGGAATGGAAGGGACCTTCAAGGTCATCCCGTTCCAATCCAGGGACACTTTCCATCATCCCAGGTTGCTCCAAGCTGGCTTTGGACAATTCCAGGGATGGGGCAGCCACAGCTTCTCTGGGAATTCCATCCCAGCCCCTCACCGTCCTCCCAGGGAAGAATTCCTTCCCAATATCCCATCTAACCCTGCCCTCTGGCAGTGGGAAGCCATTCCCTGTGTCCTGTCCCTCCATCCATTATCCCAAATTCCCTCTCCAGCTCTCCTGGATCACCTCTAGGAACTGGAAGTGGCTCTGAGGTTTCCCTGGATCCTTCCCTTCTCCAGGCTGGACATTCCCATCTCTCCCAGGTCATCTCCAGTGAGTGACTCAGCCTCACCTTGTTCAGCATCTCAGTTTGAGGTGATTTGCTTCTAAAAGGGCAAAACGTTATCCCTGGAAAAACCCATCTGAGTATTTTTCTGACACGTGCTCAGCTCCGAGCAGGAACACGACTCAGACAATAAAATAATCGGCTCAAACACAGGCGATGTTGTGAGTTCCTAATGAAATGCGTCCTGGAGCTGCGGGTGGTAAAGCTGGAATATCATTGTCTGCCTCAGGAATTATCTGTATTTTTTTTTTTATTATTATTCATAACGTTTAAAGAGCTGCAGTGGAAGGAAGCCGGTGTGAACTGGATGCGGAATTCCGGGTGCAGAGCTCAGCGCTCGCACCTCGGAATGTCGTGGAGGAGTCGCTCTGAAGAACCTGGGATTTGGATAAAAAGGGTCCAAAAAACGTGGGGGAGAACTAAACAAAATGACTAATTAGTTGTAGTTATCGTGTTGCCTGGGGTTCTTCCCTCTAAATCTACCTGAAGGAATTAATTGTTTTTTTGGATTGGAAAGGCCTGATCAGTCAGAATTCCACACTAAAGGTGGTTTCCATGGCTGTACAGGTGTGGAAGTGAAAAAAAAAAAAAACACCTGGAGTTCACCCAAGCTCGTGGTAAAGCCTTGGATGGACGCCCAGAGTGAGACCTGGATTTGGCTGCAAAACTCATCCCATTTCCAAATAATCGGATGTTGGCCTCACCATCACGACTGCTACCATCCGAAATTCATAACTCCGTGATCACAACATCCAGTTTCCAGGCAGAGCTTCACGAAAGTGCTGAAGCTGCTTTTCCCCAGGTCCTCGTTTGCTGAAACGAGCAAATTAACAGAGATTTTTCCCCCTGCAGACTTCCCGGTGTCAGTTCTCCAATGGATCCCTGGCAGGGATGTCTTGTATAAATAGACTTTGACTGGTTGTTACTGGAGCTTCCAGTTCCCACGCTGATTCTTATCAAAGCAGATTAATTCCCAGCCAGAGATGAGTTTTTCTGTGTTTCTAGGGATTTATCGCATCCAAACAAGGCCGCGGCCTAGCGGAAGTGGCCACGTTTGTCTTCTTAGAATTCCTGAGCATCTAAAATGGGATAGGGCTGTTTTATCCCTCCCTGTGTCTTTGGGAACAGGACCTGGATCCTGTCTACTGCACTGATTCTTATCAAAGCAGATTAATTCCCAGCCAGAGCTGGGATTTTGTTTTTTCCAGGGATTTATGACATTCCCAAACAAGGCCGCGGCCTGGCGGAAGTGGCCACGTTTGTCTCCTGAACCTCTTCAAAATGGGATGGGGCTGTTTTATCCCTCTCTGTGTCTTCGGGAACAGGACCTGGATCCTGTCTGGTGCAGATTCTTATCAAAGCAGATTAATTCCCAGCCAAAGATAAGATTTTGTTACTTTCCAGGGATTTAGTGCATCCAAACAAGGCCGCGGCCTAGCGGAAGTGGCCACGTTTGTCTCCTGAACCTCTTCAAAATGGGATGGGGCTGTTTTATCCCTCCCTGTGTCTTTGGGAACAGGACCTGGATCCTGTCTGCTGCACTGATTCTTATCAAAGCAGATTAATTCCCAGCCAGAGCCGGGTTTTTCTGTGTTTCTAGGGATTTATCACATCACAAACAAGGCCGCGCCCTAGCGGAAGTGGCCACGTTTGTCTCCTGAGCCTCTTCAAAATGGGATGGGGCTGTTTTATCCTTCCCTGTGTCTTTGGGAACAGGACCTGGATGCTGTCTGCTGCACTGATTCTTATCAAAGCAGATTAATTCCCAGCCAGAGCTGGGATTTTGTTTTTTCCAGGGATTTATCACATCACAAACAAGGCCGCGGCCTAGCGGAAGTGTCCACATTTGTCTCCTCAGAACTCCTGAACCTCTTCAAAATGGGATGGGGCTGTTTTATCCCTCCCTGTGTCTTTGGGAACAGGACCTGGATCCTGTCTGGCAGCTTTGGATAATCACCGCCTGCACGGGGAGGGGGTTTGATGTTTCACTTCCATTCATTCCCCCGGCCTTCGGATTGCGTTGCAGCCTGATGGCGTCAGGTTGTTTATTTTTCCTGGAGTGCTTGGCTCCGTCCCGAGCGCGATGGGATCCAACCGGCTCCTCCACGGATCCCTTCTTTGAGAGGCGCCCGCCGGGCTCCGCGGGAATGAGCTAAACCCGGAGTCGAGTTCATTTAAGGATTAAGCGTTTGCAAAATTCCTGTAATTGCCCGGCCAGACCGAAGCCAGGGAATTAAAACCAGGATAACACAACCCTCCCGTGGATATCTGAAGCCCTGATAGCATCAGGACCCGGGGGAGGCCAACAACTTGTGGTTGGAGGAGCCACTGAGGAGATTTTCCTGCTTTACCAGTTGTCAGCTCCTCTCTTTGAAGCCAAGATCCCCCAGTTTGACCAAGGAGAGTCCTGGCTTTGGGAAATCTCCTGCTTCCTCGTCTGGCTGAGGGTCTGAGTTGCTTCCTGGATTTTTTTTTTTTTTTAATTGAGAGGGGAATTGTCACACCTCTAAATTCAGTGTTTCTAGTTACTCTGTAGGAGATGGTGGTAAATAATCCTGGGAAACAACACTGGGTGGGAAGCGGGTCTGGGACGTGGCTGGTGATGTGTTTTCCCCTTTTTAAATCATCCAAGGAAAGTGAGGCTTCCTTTAGGATGTAGAAATCCAGAGAGGAAAAAGCCATGGAATGGTTTGGGTTGGAAAGGGATCTTCAAAACTACCTCATCCCGCTCCCATTCCGTGGGATTCCACACCTTTCCCTATCCCAGCTTGCTCCAAACTCCTGTCCAACCTTTCCTTGGGCACTTCCACGGGTGAGACAGCCGCAGCTTCTCTTGGTTCCCTCCAAAAACATGATTCCTTCCATTTCTTTATCCTCCTTCTTCTTCTTCTTCTTCCCACTCATCCTTTACTTGCGCTTAAATCCCGGAGATAAAGTTCTGGAAACGGATAAAAGTCTGCCGAGGAGAGCACAACCCCCTCTGTGGAATCGGGGAGAGATGCTTTTTTTGTTTGTTGTTTTTTTTTTTTTTGCACGATCAAAAACTCGAGATCCACTCGCTGACGCCGTCGTGGGTGTTGATAAAAGCTCCTTTTCCTCGGGGGCTCTGCTGTTTTCCCTCGGAATCTCCGCGGGGAACGGCACCAGGGCCTGGAGTAACGTCACGGAGAGGAGGAAAATCATCTCCCCTTGGGTGGCCAAGCACTTTCCGACCTCTCCCGATTCCAGTTCTGCTCTGTAAATATTACAGAATATTTAATTTTTTTAGGAGTTGAGTTCTAGCAGGACGCGAAGTGGTTCCTGGGGGAAAAATCCCTTTTAGAGGTGTGGATTTAGGCATCCATCGCTTTCCCAAGGTAGAATTCCTTCCCAATATCCCACCTCAACCCACCCTCTTGCGGTAGGAAGCCATTCCCTCTGTTCTATCACTTTTCCAAAGTGAATTCCCTCTCCAGCTCTCTTCGCTCCCATTTAGTCCCAGGAAGGATTTATCAGGAAATTTATTTATCAGGAGTTATCAGGAAAACTCACAGGCTTGGCTCGCAGAAAATATTTCCAGGCTTTTGAGGAAAAAATCCTCGTCTCCAAAAAAATATATCGGACCTGTGAGCAGAATTTGTATTGCAGTCATTGAAAGTCATTACAGAAATATTTTGGAAGCAATTCCAACCCTTTCCTTGATCCACCAAGTCTGCGCTGGGCTGGGAAAACTCGTTCCACCGGTTGGGATTTGCCGAGTGGAGGAATCTCTGCATTCCCTGCCTCGCTCACATCAAAAAGTTCTCCCGTTTTTCCCGGTTTTGTTGTGTTTTTATTCCCATTAATCCGTGATTTCTGGTGGGTCTCTCCGGGAAGAAAACTGCACATTCCTCACTGGGAGTGGGTGTCCCCGGGGAGTTTTTGGAATCTCCCGGATCCGTGCTGGATGCCTGGGATTTGACAGCAGGGCTGGGCACAGCAAATCGCCTTCCCCGGCGATCAAGGATGAAACGCTCGGAGCGATCCGAAAATTAATGGGATGGGACGGGATGAAATTAATGGGATGGGATGAAGGTCAGGAGGATTCAGGTGCAGACTCAGCTCTTGCTCAACTATTTCAGGCCACGCTCAAGTGGGTTGACACCGTGACCCTCGAGCTTCCAGGCGTTGGTGGAAATTCAACTCCCGGCTTTGATTTGTCGCCGTTCCCTTCCTGCTGCAATTCCAGGCTTTGAGATTCCCGGTGTTTGATCCAGTCCTGAGTTGGTGAGGGTCAAGCTGGTCTTTGCTGTCATCCAGGAAAATGTTGAGATCCCGCGGCGTGAGCAGAAAAAGAGGAGGGATTCTTCCCCTCTGCTGGAATTCCCACCTGGAATTCTACTTCCAGCTCGGGGGTCCGACAGCAAGGAGGATGTGGAGATGGTGGAGCAGATCCAGAGGAGTTGCTCCAAGGGTTGGAGAGAGCTGGGAATGTCCAGCCTGGAGAAGGGAAGGATCCAGGGAAACCTTCCAGTGCCTCAAGGGGCTCCAGGAGAGCTGGAGAGGGACTTGGGATAAGGGATGGAGGGACAGGACACAGGGAATAGCTTCCTGCTTCCAGAGGTCAGGGCTGGATGGGATATTGGCAAGGAATTCTTCCCCATGAGAGTGGGAATTCCACTGGAACAGAATTCCCAGCGAATCTGTGGCTGCCCCTGGATCCCCAGAAATATCCAAAGCCAGAACAAAAACCCCTGGGCCAGAACCCCCGAGACCCCACAAAGATCCTGATCCTTTTTGGAGCGGAATCTCAGCAGGATTTTTGCCGAGTTTAATCAAGACATTTTCCCAAGCAGCATTCACTCCAGCTGACGGATCCCGAATTCCCTGATATCCCTGTAATTAGCAGCAGGCAGCTGACTGGGAGCGGGACAAAAACCCGCTGAATTTGCCTCGTTCTGTGCCGTTATTTCGAGTTATTCATTCGTCCTTCACCCCGGAAGCTCAAGACTCCATAAAATTCCACACTCAGGGAGAAAAAGCGGGATCAGCACTCGGCAATTTCCGGGCTTTTTTTATCCCGGCTCTCCATCCAAATCTCTCCCTGTTTTTTTCGCTCCTGAGCGCTGCAGGATAATTTTCCTGGAGGGATTTGAGTGCAAGGGGCCAAATTCTCCCAGGAAAAGAGCAGATTCCTTTATTTTATCCCGCCCCCTCCGTTCCCACTGGGAATTACGGGGTTTCCGTGACCTATTTCCGTGCCCAAAGCTCGGTATTAAAGAGTTTTATGGGATTAATGAGCGCCCCTCATCTCGTTTTTGTGGATAACCGGGATGAGGTTATGTCATTTCCACTCTTGCTTTCCACGTGGACGGAGAGAAGGATGGGGTGGGATCGTGGAATCACAGAATTTGGGTTGGGATGGGATGTAAAGGATCGTGGAATTCCATCCCCCAACCTTCCCCCATCCCGGGTTGCTCCAAACTGGCCTTGGGCAATTCCAGGGAATTGGCTGCCACGGATTCTCTGGGAATTCCATCCCAGCCCCTCAAAGGGAAGAATTCCTTCCCAAAATCTCATCTCTCCCTTCCCTCTGGCAGTGGGAAGCCATTCCCTGTGTCCTGTCCCTCCATTCCTCATCCAGCTCTCCTGGAGCCCCTTCAGGCACTGAGGTTTCCCTGGATCCTTCTCTTCTCCAGGATGAGAAGGAATCCCATCCCATTCCACCTCATCCTTTTTCCTCCTGCTTCCTCTCAGCGGCTTAGGAAGAACCAAAATGAACAAATTCCAGGTATTTTCCTTCCCCTTTCCTTTTAGGCGTCTCCTTTGATTTTTATTTTTTTTTCTCTTCTATCTTTTTGTGTTTCTCGACGAATTCCCATCCCGATTTTCCTGCCGGTTGCCCTTTCCTCGGGATTCTTCCCCTCATCCCCAAACCTCAGTTTGGGAATGGTCAAAACCCAGTGTAAAAATTCCCTGTTTCGGCAAATCGACGGGAGGGGATTATGATTAAAGGGAAAATCGTGGATAAGGAGCTTTCCAAACACTCTGGTGGTCTCTCATGGATTTGTGGAATTCCCACCTCTCCGGTGCCTCGTGTTTGGATTCTCTTAAATCATTAAAAAGAATTAAAAATAAAAATTAAAAAAAAAAATAGATTAAGATAAGAGCTCAGGCTCTCAGCACTCCTGCCAAATAGGTCAGCCTTTTCCCAGTTGGATGGTTTGGGAAGCAGAGACGTTATTCGGAGTGACTTTTTCCAAGATTTTTTTTTTTTTTTTTTTGAGGAGTTGAAGACAACTGGAAGCCCAAAAGCCGTCGCTCCGAGACTGGAATTTCAGGGATAAAAAAACTGTTTAAAACTGATAAAAAAAATTTTAGGGAAAAACTGTTCCAATTAATCAGGGCCAGGTGAAAACAAATGTTGGTGAAATCCAGGAAAACAAACGACGCATTCCTGGGATTTTCCCCTGGGGGAGGAGCTGCAGGATGGGGACACGGCCTGAAACGAAGGGAAGAGTTGGGAATTGGGGCTGCATAAAATGGGACAGAGATCCCTCCAGGCGTTTCGAGCTGTGGAAAACACCACCGCGAGCTTTTCCCGGAGGAAAAGCTGGAATTGGTTGAGCTGCTGCTGTTGGATTTGGGGTTTTTTGTGGTTTGGGGTTGTTTTTTGGGATTTTTTTTTTTGCCAGGAATACAGCGAGGAAGGAATGTCTGGGCATGGAATGTCTGGATATGGAACCTCCAGGATATGGAATGTCAGCGCAGCGTCACAACCTCTGTCAGATGAGGTTGGGAATGTCCAGCCTGGAGAAGGGAAGGATCCAAGGAGATCTCAGGGCTCCTTCCTGAGGCTTGGAGAGGGGCTTGGGATGGAGGGACAGGACACAGGGAATGTCTTCCCGCTGGGAAAGGGGAGTTTTGGGTGGGATATTGGTAAGGAATTCCACCCTGTGAGGGCGGTGAGGGGCTGGGATGGAATTCCCAGAGAAGCTGTGGTTGCTCCATCCCTGGGATTGTCCAAGGTTGGGCAGGGCTTGGAGCAGCCTGGGATAGGAGAAGATGTTCCTGCCCTTGGGGAAAAAGAGGATCTTGAAGGTTCTTCCCAACCAAACCATTCCGTGGTTCTTAAGGCTCAGGAGGCCGGATTAAAAAACTTATTTTTCCAGAAGGACCTTTTGGAATTGTGCACGGATAATCATGGAATGGTTTGGGTGGGAGTGGACCTTAAAGCCCACCCAGTTCCACCCTTTTCCATGGACAGGGACGCCTCCCACTATCCCAGGCTGCTCCAAGCCCCATCCAACCTGGCCTAGGACACTTCCATGGATGGGACAGCCATGGAATTCTCTGGGAATTCCATCCCAGCACCTCCCCACCGGCATCAAACACATTTTCCTTCTATCTCCTCAGAATATTTTTCTTTTTTTAGTATAAATCCATAAATCCCGTGTCTCATCCAGGCCATTATCAGACTCTCTGGAATTCCTCTGCCTGGAAGGAATAATAATAATAATAATTCTAAAAAGCCTCTTTCAGGAAATAATTCATTTATGCCACGGCTCCTTCCAGCTGAGAGAATCCTTCCAGCTCCCAATCCCTTCCCCTGCTGTAATTTTAATTTCGTGTTAAACCACTCCAGATAAATCGTCGCTCCGAAAAATTTTTTAGGCGGAAAGAGGAAGGAACACGGAGCATTAAAAATGGATCACGCGGCAGTGTCACTTCTGGACTCCTCGCCTGAGCTATTAAATATTCAGGATTCGAATTCCCAGATTTTATCTTGGTTTCTCCACGGCTCTGAGGCTTTCCAGGTCTTTTCCAAACCGCTTTTTCCTGGGGAGAAAAACAGGATTTTACCTTGCAGGGCAAGGGGGGACTTCTGCTTGTGTCAAGTCTTTCTTTTTTACCAAATTTTTTTAATTTTTTTTTTTTTTTTTTTAATTTTTGGAGTCTTCCTGAACCATCTGCTGCAGCTGTGAGTTCAGAACTAAAGCACAGTGAGGTCGAACTTCCCTTTTTTTTATTTTTTCCGGTTGTTTTTTTTGGTTTTTTTTCCCTGAAAAATAATTAAGGGGGAAAAAAAACCCCAAAAAAGGCGGATCCGAGGCCGGTCTTGTTTTAAATAGAAAAATTAGGGAATAACTCGTGGGATCTCCCCCTGGTTGTGACGACCCAATTCAGGTTCTCTGAGGAGCCCTGAAGTGGAAAGATCAGAAACTTTCCATAGTGGGGGAAAAAAAATAAAAAAGTAAGGGGGAACAAAAAGAGAAAAACCCCAAATAACATCACAAAAAAAAAAAAAAAAAAAAAAAAAAAAAAAAGTGAGGGAGGAAGAAGAGAAAATCCCAAAATAACACCACCAAAAAAAAAGAGGGAACAAAAAGAGAAAAACCCCAAAATAACACCACCAAAAAAAAGGGGGGAACAAAAAGAGAGGACCCCAAATAACACCACCAAAAGAAAAAAAAAAAAAAAAGGAGGGGGGAACAAAAAGAGAAAATCCCAAAATAACACCACCAAATAAAAAGAAAAAAAAAAGGGGGAACAAAAAAAAGAGAGGACCCCAAATAACACCACCAAAAAACCCCCCAAAAAATCCAAAAAAAACCCAACAACAAAAACCCTTGTTTCCCATCTCCCAACGAATTAAAAACTCCCCTGAAAAAAAAAAAAAAACCCGGAGAAGAACTCCTCTGTGGTTCCTCTCTGTTGCAAAATCCCGGGGGAGGCCGGATCGGGGAGGGCAGCGCCGTCACCCACACGGCTCCGGAGGGGAGGGCTCTCTGCCAGAACCCTCTGGAGAATTCCTTCTCCTTGGGGAAAGGCGTGCGGAGGCTCGCGCTCGGATTTGGGAATCGCCACCCCTCCCCAAAAATCCCAAACCCTTCGGGGTGGATGAGGAAGAGGAGAGAAGGTGGTCCCGGAGTGTCCTGAGGAGCCCCCGGAGGGATGGTGGGAGATGGCAGATGAAGGAAGGATGGGATCTCTCCGTGGAAGGAGGTGGGAGCCGCCGGCAGCGGGATTGGCGCCGGCGTTTGGGGGTTGTTTTCGGTTTTATTTTTTTTGGCAGGTTTGGGATTTTCTTCTTGGGTGACGCTCCGGGAGGAGAAAAAACTTGGATAACGAAAGGTGGAATCGTTGAGTGGTTCGGGTTGGAAAGGGGGTTTAAAGCTCATGGAATTTCACCCCGTTACCGCTTCCCACCTTCCAAAACTCCAAGCCTCATCCCAACTGGCCTTGGACACTTCCAGGGATGAATTCTCTAGGAATCCCATTCCAGGGCCTTCCCACTCTCCCAGGGAAGAATTTCCTCTCTAATTTCCCACTCAAACTCGTCTTCCTGCTGCCCCAAAACCTCCTCGGTGCCGCCCCGCAGGTGCGTGGGGCCGTAATTCCCAAACTTCCCCTCTTTGAAGCTGGAATCAGCCTCAGGGAGAGTGGGAATGACGGAAGGAGGGGACACCCAGAGTCCCTTTTCCTGGGCAACTGGAGCAATTTGGACAGCGGGGGCTTCGGGACTGAAATTCCTGCGGAGCACAATTTTCCTGCTGGTTTTGGTGCTGATTATCCATATTTTTTTTCCCTCTCTTGATGTTTTGATTAGGATTACGGATCCGGGGGGAATTCCTGCTTAAAGCCAGGCAGGAGAATGTCAAATATCCCTTCGTGTTTAATTCTTCCCGTTAAATCCTTGTGCTTGCGTGGTCAACTCCCGGATACACCCCGGACCGACGGATTTTGGGAATGGTTACGGATTATTGGGAGCAGAACACTCCCTGGCAGTGGGGTGGGGGAGGAACAGCTTTATCCAAGCCCTTTTCCATGCAAGAGCGAGGATGGAAAAGGGCTGGGAGGAACACTGAAGGCTCTGTTCCCCGTCCCGACGGATGCGGTCAAGGGTTCGGCACGGAATTATCCCGGAGGCGACGGGATCCTCTGGAAAAGGCTACAAAACTCCCAGAGCTGCCCCGAGCCCTTTCCATTGCTAAATCTGCTCTACCCTAATTTATGCTAATGAGGGGGAGCTCTCATCCCGTCGTCTCTCAAGCCCTTCCACGGCGTGTGTCACCGTCTGGAATGCTTTGCTCGGGATAAGGGAATGTTTTCCCGGTGAGCTGGGACCAGGGGAATGAGCTGGGGGGTTGTTTTGGGTTTTTTTTTTTATTTTTTTGGTGCTCTCAATTCGAGAGCCTTTTTTAAAAAAGTGCCCTTCTGATCAAGAGGGGTTTTGATGCCGTAATTAAAAACACGGAGTTAATTCGGGATGTAAATTCGCCGGGAAAAATCCGGAGCCGAGAGAACTTGGGAGAGACCAAAGCGCTTTTTTTTTTTTTTTTTTTTGTCTATTGTAATTAGGGGTGTGGCGCTTAAGGAATATTAATTAGCCCCACGGCAGTGGCGGGGGGAGAGAGGTTGAGGAGCCAGAAAAATGCTGCCTCCGCCTCCTAATTCCCAGTGGGAATTCAGGAGCTGCCGGATGAGCCAAACCCGGGAGACTTGGGAAGGGTGTCCCCCGTGCTCCTCCTTTAAAAACAAACAAACAAAACGGGAAAAAAAAAAAAAGAAACCCCAAATAAATCCAATTTCGGGAGCTGGGCGCGACTTTCTGTGGAGTTTAAATCCGTGGGTTTAAAGTCCCTGGGAATTGTGGCGGTTGGTTCCGTTGGAACGGCGGATTTGGGATTTTTTCTGTGGCTGGAAGAGTGACTTGGGACAGAGGACGGAGGGGAAAAGATGGGGACAGAGGGTCAAGTTTAGGCAAATCTTTTAAAAATTTTGAATAGTTTACAGCAAATTAATCACGGACTGGGGCCAGGTTGGGACCTCGAATGATCCAAGGTTTTTTTTGGGAATGGGGAAAGTGTAGGAAAATCTCTTCAGACCAGAGTTTTGGAAATTAAAGAAACCAGAAAATCCGAATAAAAGCTGATTTTTAAAAGGGCAAACTGAAAGATCCAGGTGATTGTCCCAGCAGCCTGGGGTGTTTTTTTTGGAAAAAAAAGTGTTGGATGGTTGGAAAATATTAATAAATGAGAGGAAAACAGGCTGGGAAAGGTGGGAATGTCCAGCCTGGAGATGGGAAGGATCCATGGAGAGCTCAGAGCCTTTTCCAGGGGCCTAAAAGGGCACCAGGGGAGCTGGAGAGGGACTTTGATTTCCCACTGCCAGAGGAGAGGGATATTTGGAATATTGGGAAGCAATTCTTCCCTCTTCGTGGCTGGGAATAAAATTCCCTTTTTTTTTTTTTTCCCTGAGCTTTCCACTAGCAACTTCTCAAAAGGAAAGAAATCCTTTCCTAGGAAAAGCTGTGGATATTATTTCTCTTTTTACCTTGAAGCCAATCCAGGGAATTCCCAAATCCTACGCTCTCCGGAATAAGAGATGAGTTTGATACTCGTGGCACCTGAGATCCTGTTTTTGGAGTTGGTGTTTTTATTTTTTTTTTTTAGGAAATAACTCATTTGGATTTTTTTTTTTTATAACTCGTTTCCCTGGCAGCTGCTCCCTGTTTTACTCAGGGATTTGATTATCCCAGTTTTTCCTCCTGCGCCGCCTTCGGAGCCAGTGGGGAGCCATGGAAGGGGACAGGGGACAGGAGATGTCCCTGGTGTCACCACGGTCTCCTCCCTTCGCTTCCTGCTTCCTGTCCTAGATCCAAACTTGGCTCCGACGTCTCCTTATCTCATAAGATTTCAGGAGGAAAACCTCAAGTTTGCGATCGAAACATTGGGTTTGGGATAAAAACTTCAGATTTAGGATCAAAATCTCAGGTTTGGGATAAAAACTTCAGATTTAGGATCAAAACCTCAGGTTTGGGGCCAAAACTTCAGATTTCAGGATCAAAACCTCAGATTTGAGGTAAAAACTTCAGATTTAGGACAAAATCCTGAGGTTTAGGGTCAAAACTTCAGATTTTAGGAGCAAAACCTCAGGTTTGGGGTTAAAACTTCAGATTTAGGATGAAACCTTCAGATTTGGGGTAAAAACTTCAGATTTCAGGATCAAAACCTCAGGTTTGGGGTAAAAACTTCAGGTTTAGGATCAAAACCTCAGGTTTAGGATCAAAAGTTCTGATTTTAGGAGCAAAACCTCAGGTTTGGGGTTAAAACTTCAGATTTAGGATGAAACCTTAGATTTAGGGTAAAAACTTCAGATTTAGGATCAGAAGCTCAGGTTTGGGATAAAAACTTCAGATTTTAGGATCAAAATCTCAGATTTGGGGTAAAACCTTCAGATTTCAGGATAAAAATCTCAGGTTTGGGGTTAGAACTTCAGATTTAGGATCAAAACCTCAGGTTTGGGGTCAAAACTTCAGATTTTAGGACCAAAACCTCAGGTTTAGGGTCAAAAGTTCAGATTTTAGGACCAAAACCTCAGGTTTGGGGTAAAAACTTCAGATTTCAGGATAAAAATCTCAGGTTTGGGGTATAAACTTCAGATTTGGGACGAAACCCTCAAGTTTAGGGTCAAAACTTCAGATTTTAGGATCAAAACCTTAGATTTGGGGTAAAAACTTCAGATTTAGGATCAGAAGCTCAGATTTGGGGTAAAAACTTCAGATTTAGGATGAAACCCTCAGATTTGGGGTAAAAACTTCAGATTTTAGGGCCAAAACCTCAGGTTTGGGGTTAGAACTTCAGATTTAGGATAAAAACCTCAGGTTTGGGTTAAAAACTTCAGATTTTAGGACCAAAACCTCAGGTTTCATGTTTGGAGCCTTGGACCAGTTGGACTCAAGTTAATTTACGGAATTGTGGAATCTGTGAGGTCCAAAAATACTTCCAGGATTCTCGAATCCAGCCCCACCACGGCCCCGATTTCCACCTCCAGGGATGGTGAATTCCCATTCCAAAGTCTAATCCCACTTCCTGCAAGGAAAAATTCCAGCCAATCTCCAACTTTTCCAGGTTTAGGGCGGAGGAAGGTTGGATGTGTCCTCAGGGATGTGGCAAAAGTGGGAAAACACCAACGATGGAATGGTCTGCGATTATTTGGAGCGTTTGGGAATGACCTGGCTCGGCATTCCAACGGGGAAAAGTTCCCTGGGAGCCTCCAGGGCTGTGGGAATTGGTGGAAAACGGGGAATCCCGTGGAATCAAGGAGTTGGTGGGGTTTGGAGGTCGTCTCGTCCACCCCTCAGGAGCAGGGCTGTGTCCAGACACAAAAAATCCAGGAATTCGTGAGAATGGGAAGAGCCATTGGATGATCCTTTGTCAGCTCTGTCCTGAGGTCATTAGTGTGGCACTAACGAACATAATCTCATTAATGAGGAGGCAAAAAAAAAAAAAAACCTCAGGAATTGATTCCCGGAAGTTGGAACACCGAGGATTCCGCGTGTTCTCCCTGTGGGGGAAGATCAAGGGATCAGCCTTGGGAATAAATGATCCCATCTGGGAGCTCCGAGTCCTGCCTCGGCACTTCCAGGGATCCAGGGGCAGCCAAGAATTCTCTGGGAATTCCATCCCAGCCCCTCATCGCCCTCACAGCCAAGAATTCCTTTCCAATATCCCACCTGAATTTCCACTTTCCCGCAGAGAAGCCATTCCCTGTGTCCTGTCCTGATGGAGAAATTCCAGGCCACGCTCTTTGTCCCTAAGGGATGGGAGGGATGAGGCCCTTTTTAGGATCCAGATCCGGGTGGGAATTTCAACAGGATCAACAATTCCAGGCTTAATAAATTCCTTTGGTTTTTGGCTCTGGTGTGGGAGCAAAAAAACCCTTCATCAAACCGTGGAAATTCCATGGAAATTTCATGGAAAAGCTTCCTCAAATGCTCAAACCCATGGTTTGGGTTGGAAGGGAAAAAATCCCTATCCCAGGATGCTCCAACCTGGCCTTGGACAATTCCAGGGATTGGGCAGCCGCAGATTCTCTGGGAATTCCATCCCAGCCCCTCAGCGCCCTCACAGGGAAGAATTCCTTCCCAATATCCCACCCAAAACTCTGTTTTCCCAGTGGGAAGCCATTCCCTGTGTCCTGTCCCTCCATCCCTTGTCCCAAATCCTTCTCCAGCTCTCCTGGAGCCCTTTCAGGCTCCTGGAAGGAGCTCCGAGGTTTTCCTGGATTTTTCTCCAGGTGAACATTCCCAACTCTCCCAGCCTGGCTCCGAACAGGCCCCGACCTCCTGCTCTGCCCATCCACCCCGTGGATAAAACATCGGGAAGAGAAGGATTTCCAGTGGAATGCCGTGGTCTGGGAATGGGATGAGGTTCCCACGGCGCCGGGGACTGGGAAAGATGGAGAAATTCCAGGCCACGCTCTTTGTCCCTAAGGCATGGGAGGGATGAGGCCCTTTTTAGGATCCAGATCCGGGTGGGAGTTTCAACAGGATCAACAATTCCAGGCTTAATAAATTCCTTTGGTTTTTGGCTCTGGTAGAGGGGAAAAAAACCCTTCATCAAACCGTGGAAATTCCATGAAAATTTCATGGAAAAGCTTCCTCGAATGCTCAAATCCATGGTTTGGGTTGGAAGGGAAAAAATCCCTATTCCAGGATGCTCCAACCTGGCCTTGGACAATTCCAAGGATCCAGGGGCAGCCGCAGATTCTCTGGGAATTCCATCCCAGCCCCTCAGCACCCTCACAGGGAAGAATTCCTTCCCAATATCCCACCCAAAACTCTGTTTTCCCAGTGGGAAGCCATTCCCTGTGTCCTGTCCCTCCATCCCTTCTCCCAAATCCTTCTCCAGCTCTCCTGGAGCCCCTTTAGGCTCCTGGAAGGAGCTCCAAGGTTTCCCTGGATCCTTCTCCAGGCTGGACATTCCCAGCTCTCCCAGCCTGGCTCCAGCCCTTGGAGCATCTCCGTGGCCTCCTCTGGAATTGCTCCAGCAGCTCCACATCCTCCCAATGTTGGATCCTGGAGCTGGATGCAGAATTCCAGGTGGGAATTCCAGCAGAGAGGAAGAATTCCCTCCTCTTTTCCCATCCCGGTCGCAGCCACAGAGATAATTTTATCCCCATTGGATAAAATGGGATCGGGATCACTCCCCCTCCTCCTTCCTGTGCTTTCCAAGTATTTCCCTGCCTGACTCGACTAATAAATATCCAGGATTTATGGTAATTAATTCCGAACATGCCCTGGAGTTGTCCAGGTGCCTGGAGTGTCACTCCCGGGGCGCTCGGAATTAATTTGGGATTTATTCCATGCCTGGGCTCGACACGGAAGTGCCCCGTGTCTTCGGCACATTCCCAGCCTTTTCCTGGAATGCTGAGCCATGGGAATCAGAGGGAAGCGATTTGCATTCAGCTGCCTAACGAAGCTGTGGAAAATCAGGGAATTAAACGACTCTGGGAGAGGTGGAGGTTGAGGAGGGATGAGAATTCCCGTGATCCGAAGGCATTGGGAATCCTGAATCCCGCCTCGAGGGGTTCCAAGAGAGCTGGAAAAGGGATTTTGGGCAAAGGGATGGAGGGACAGGAGGCAGGGAATGGTTTGAACTGGCAGAGGGAATTCGGGATGTTGGGAAGGAATTCTTCACTGGGAGGGTCAGTGAGGGGTTGGGATGGAATTTTCCAGGAATCTGTGGCTGCCCCATCCCTGGGATTTTCCAAGGCCGGGTTGGACGGGGTTTGGATTGACCTGGGATAACGGGAGGTGTCCCTGCCCATGGAAAAGGATGGGATGGGATCATCTTCCAAGGTTTTCTCCCAAACCAAACCATTCCATGATTCCGTGAACTTCACCTCCCGGCTGCAGATTCCGCAAATATTCCCAAAAAAAATTATGGTTCTGCCTGGGAAAAAAAAAAAAAAAAAAAAAAAAAACAGGGAAGTATCCATGAAATGTGTGGAAACAAGGAAGGGACGTGCACTTCCTGGGAATTCTTTGCCAGACCCTGCAAAAATTCCTGCAGGGAAAGGTGCCACAGGGAATTATTTTCAGCCGGG
This sequence comes from Sylvia atricapilla, assembly GCF_009819655.1. Taxonomy (NCBI): domain Eukaryota; kingdom Metazoa; phylum Chordata; class Aves; order Passeriformes; family Sylviidae; genus Sylvia; species Sylvia atricapilla. Next base: position 152,350,575 of record NC_089140.1, read on the forward strand.
GGGGGGAAATCTGTGACTCGGAGTGTCAAAAATTCAGGATTTTTGCTGGGAAAATCCTTAGGAAATGCCGGCCTGATTCCCTTCTCCACCATGTAATTCCTCATGTCTCCATCCTGTATTCCTTCCCTTTTTCCCTTTTTTATTTATTTGTCCAGGATTTTTCCTTGCTTAACATCCTTTATTCCCTGCCTTCTATCCAAAAAAAAAAGAAAAATCCACTCGGGATGATGCAGGATCTCTTGAGGAACTTTTAAAGTCAGGAGTTTTCCAGGTGGGAATTCCAGGTGGGAATTCCAGGTGGGAATTCCAGGCTCACCCACATGGCTCATCCCTCGCTGTTGGGATTTGGGGTTCTCCTGACGAAAAGCCACGGGAATTTAACGGAGCTGCCAAGATTCCAACCTGATTTTCCTGCTTGTTTTCCTGTCATTCCAACAGCTGGGAATGTCGGGATGAGTTTTTTTGGGATATTGGAGGAGCCCTGCATGTTTCCAGCCCAGGAAGTTTTTGGGATATCCGCAAAAAGTGGGTGGGGAAAAAGAAAAAACAGGAATTGGCGCTATCGGAGCCATCGATCCAGTTCGCTTGAGGAAAATGAGTTATTAAGGGGATTTGGGTAATTAAAAGTCGTTATCAATTAAGAGCTGATAACGAGTTCTGCCACGGGGCTTTTCTTATCAGGGCCCTCTCCGGAACGAATCCGGGCCCACCAAGGACGACGATGACGTCGGATTGGGGCCTTTTTAGGGGAGCAAAATCTCAGGTTTGGGATCAAAAGCTCAGGTTTGGGATCAAAACTGAAGATTTAGGATCAAAACCTCTGATTTTAGGATTAAAACCTGAAGTTTGGCATCCAAACCTGAAGTTTGGGATCAAAACATCAAATTGCAGGAGCAAAGCCTAAGATTTCAGGAGGAAAAGCTCAGGATTGGGATCAAAAGCTCAGGATTGGGATCAAAAGCTCAGGTTTGGGATCAAAACTGAAGATTTAGGATCAAAACCTCTGATTTTAGGATTAAAACCTGAAGTTTGGCATCCAAACCTGAAGTTTGGGATCAAAACATCAAATTTCAGGAGCAAAGCCTAAGATTTCAGGAGGAAAACCTCAGGATTGGGATCAAAAGCTCTGGACTGGGATCAAAAGCACAGGATTGGGACCGAAAGCTCAGGTTTGGAATCCAAAACTCAGGATTAGGATCAAAACTTCAGGACTGGGATAAAAACCTTGTGTTTGGGATCAAAATTTAAGATTTAGGATCAAAACCTCTGATTTCAGGATCAAAACCTGAAGTTTGGCATCCAAACCTGAAGTTTGGGATCAAAAGATCAAATTTCAGGAGCAAAGCCTAAGATTTCAGGAGGAAAACCTCAGGATTGGGATCAAAAGCTCAGGATTGGGATCAAAAGCTTATGTTTGGGATCGAAAGCTCAGGTTTGGGATCAAAAGCTCAGGTTTGGAATCCAAAACTCAGGATTAGGATCAAAACTTCAGGACTGGGATAAAAACCTTGTGTTTGGGATCAAAATTTAAGATTTAGGATCAAAACCTCTGATTTCAGGATTAAAACCTGAAGTTTGGCATCCAAACCTGAAGTTTGGGATCAAAAGATCAAATTTCAGGAGCAAAGCCTAAGATTTCAGGAGGAAAACCTCAGGATTGGGATCAAAAGCTCAGGTTTGGGATCAAAACTTCAGGATTGGGATCAAAACTTCAGGTTTTAGGATCTAAACCTCATGTTTGGGATTGAAACTTAAGATTTAGGATCAAAACCTCTGATTTTAGGATCAAACCCTCAAGTTTGGCATCCAGACCTGAAGTTCGGGATCCAAACGTCAAATTTCAGGAGCAAAGCCTAAGATTTCAGAGGGAAAACCTCAGGTTTGGGATCAAAAGCTCAGGATTGGGATCAAAACTTAAGGTTTTAGGATTCAAACCTCTGATTTTAGATTCCAAACCTCAGATTTTAGGATCCAAACCTCAGCTTTAGGACCAAAAAACTCCGATTTCAAGACCAAAACCTCAATCTTGGGATCAAACCCTCACGTTCTGGGATCCAAACCCTCAGATTCGGGATCCAAACCTCGATTTTTAAATCCCAGGAGCGTTTTCCTTCCATCTCCGACTCGGAATTGGGGTTTTTTTTTCCTCCGTTTATTGCCGACGCAATTCCGCGCAAGCTGATGCCGATCCCTCTATGGGAAAAAAAACCCACGGATATTATCCCAAAAAAAAAAAACGAAAAAGCTTTTCTTGGGCTCCCAGCAGGAGCGAGGAATTACCCCAGGAGCTGCCACAGGGAAGGAGGAGCCGCTGCCACTCCAAGCCCGGAATAATTTTCGGGGCGGCGCCGACGGAAACATCAGATTTTGCTCCGGGAATGTTTTTTTTCTCCCAGGGTGCCCAGCAGCAGGCAGAGCCCGGAATAACTCGGGATGAATGGAAAATTCAGGAGGTTGGAGGCCTCTGTGATGGTTTTTTATATTTTTTTTTTTCCCCTCCTCGTTTCTTTTGTGTTTAATCCCGAATTAACGAGCGCGGCTCTTTTATTCCCCGCGTGGCTCTCCCGGAATTCCGGGGGAGGAGGAGGAGGAACAGGAACAAAAGCCGTGAGCCATGGATATAATTTTGGGATCAGCACGGAGCCGTTGATAAAAAGTGATTGCGCCCCAGCCCGCTTCCAAACCTTGGAAAAAAAATGGGATTTAATGGCGCCTTTTTGCCGATCCGACTCCTCCAGAGGGTTTGGATCCTCGGAGCTGCCAAGAGTTAAATGTTTGATGGGCCCCGTCGATCCCATGGGAATGGGATGGACACAAAATCTCCATGAATGGGATCGACAGCTGGGATTGAGGCTCCCAAGGAAACCCCGAGGAGGCTGCGGCCGATTCCTTGGGATTTGGGATGTGACGGATGCAGGAGGTTCCAGAAGAGTGGAGACTGTGGGCGTCTCTTCCTGATGTTCTCCAGAGGATCCCTTCCACTCCGGAATATTCTGTTATTGCCTCGGCACGGCTGGAGAATTCCTTTTTGACCAAAAAAAAGAAAAAAAAAACGGGATTTCGGCATCCCGGATCCTCTCCTGGACGAACAAGGCTGGAGGGAAATATGGAAAATTCCTCCTGCTGCTGGAGGAGCTGGTCCTTTCCTTCCTGGATCCAGGCTGGGGGATGAAGGGATGGAGAGCGGTTCCAAGGAGAAGGAATTCCGGGTGTTGGCGGGTGAAAAATGGGATAAGCCCCATCTGTGTGCGTTCACATCCCGGAAATTCCCAATGTCCCTGGCTCATCCCACGGCAGCGAAACAGGAAAGGAGGGAATTCTGCCCCTCTGACCTGCTCAGGTGAGGTCCCACCTGGAATTCTGCATCCAACAGCAGGAGAACGTGGAGCTGCTGGAGCAATTCCAGAGGAGGCCACGGAGATGCTCCAAGGGATGGAGAGAGGCTGGGAGAGCTGGGAATATTCACCTGGAGAAGGGAAGGATCCAGAGAAACGTTTCCAGAGGTTAAAGGTGCTCCAGGAAAGCTGGAAAGGGAATTTGGACAAGGGACAGAGGGACAGGACACAGGGAATGGCTTCCCGCTGCCAGAGGGCAGGGATGGATGGGAGTTTGGGAATTCTTCTCTGTCAGGATGGTGAAGAGTTGGAATGGAATTCCCAGAGAAGCTGTGGCTGCCCCTGGATCCCTGGAATTGCCCAAGGACAGGGGTTGGAACATCCTGGGATAGTGGGAAGTGTCCCTGCCCATGGAAAAGGCGGGAATTCCGTGATCCTTAATGTCCCTTCCCACCCAAACCATTCCAGTTCCTTCCCCTTGGATGACCAGGATGGATTTATTCCACTTTTTTTTACCAGAGAAGGGAGGAGAAATACGGAGGTGAAGCCAAAATTTTTCCAGGCTGGAGACGGTTGGAGGAACATCTCTAAATCCTCCAAAACCCTCGGAAAAACGGGAACGAAGAGCACGGCACGGGAGCAGGAGTGTGGCGGGTCCAGCTTCCACGGGCTGGACAATCTGGGGGCTTTCCTGATGGAATTTTCCCACTTTTCTGCCTGCTGGAGATAAGAGGAACATGGATATTGGTGTGGCCAAACGGAGATCTCTGCGGATTTCCAGAACACGGAAAATTTGGGATCTCTCCTGGGCTCCGTGAGGGCTCCGAGCTCTGGGGATGGTGCCGGATCATTCCCAAAACGTCATCGGATAATTGGGAATTGCGGGAAAGCCTCTCCCAGATGAGGATTCCGAGAGGGCACCTCATTAACGCCGGCGCTTAACGAGTTCCTCCCGCCCGGAGAGGAGGCTGGGAATGGATCCAAGGGTTCTCTCCACCTGAAGGGGCAGTGGGAAAGGGAAAAACCAGGATTTTCCACGGAAGGGATGCACAGCTGCAGCCTGGAGGATCGTTTTCCATGGTTTTGGTCGTTTTCCGTGTTTTTCATGGCCAACAGGAATGGTGGGGGAGATGTCCATCCTTGGAGATCACGGAATTTGGGCTCTGAATGGGAGAATTCCAAGTTCCCCGTGCTTGAGGGAGGAAGGGAACGTGGTCAAATCCAAATCCATCCCGAAATATTAGGAATATTATGGAAAAACGGGTTATAAAAACTGGAATTTCCCATCTCCCACCTGGAATAAGGACTGAAACCTCGGAACAGGGAGGAGGGAGTGTTCTGGTGGATTTTTTTGGGTGGGATAAAGATGCTCTTTTCCCTAATTCCTGCATCCTCATCCTAAATTTCTTCCTCCTTTTCCTGCTCCGCTGTCCCATTGGCTGTTTTCCATGGCCGGCAGGAATGGTGGGAGAGATGTCCATCCTTGGAGATCACGGAATTTGGACTCTGAATGGGGGAATTCCAAGTTTCCCGTGCTTGGGGAGGAAGGGAATGTGGTCAAATCCAAATCCATCCCGAAATATTAGGAATATTATGGAAAAACGGGTTATAAAAACTGGAATTTCCCATCTCCCACCTGGAATAAGGACTGAAACCTCGGAAGAAGGGAGGAGGGAATGTTCTGGCTCTCCTGGTGGATTTTTTGGGGGGGTGGGGTAAAGATGCTCTTTTCCCTAATTCCTGCATCCTCATCCTAAATTTCTTCCCCCTTTTCCCGTTTCCTTTCCTCCTGTGCCTAGGGAAGCTCCTGTAGCACAAATATCCAAGATTTTTGTGGTTTTTTTCGTGGAAAATGAACCTTCCTCATCCTCGCTGCCCATCCAGGCCGAGTTTTGAGGAGCATCCAAGGGGTGTGAGCCTCTGGAATCCGCTCCTCCCGCCAGAGGAGCCTCTGGAAGCAGCAGATGCTCCCGGCACCTGCCAAGTCACTCTCCCGGGGCGGGTTTTGGGATGATTTTTTTTTTTTTTCTTTGCTCTTTGGGAATTCCTTGGGCAGAAGTTCCATCCAAGGAGTGGCAGGAGGTGGAAGCGTTCGGGTTCCTCGCGTGATTCCGGGGCCAGGGGAGGATTTTTTGGGTGGAATGTTGGTGACTGAGTTCCCTGATGGAGTTTCCCCAAAGTGAAATATCCGTGTTTTAATCCATGGACTGGGAGGGGGAAAAAAACCACCACATTTGTTTCTGGTGTTTTTGGTTTTGTTTTTGTTTGTTTGTTTGTTTTGGGGTTTTTTTTGTTGTTTTTGGTTTTTTTTTTTTTGGAAGTTTTGAGGATATTTAGGTCTGTTTGGAATTTTGGAGTTTATTCGGTTTATTCAGTGTGTTTGAATTCCCAGTAAAACTTTGGAATGGGCTCATTATTCCCTGTGGGAACCCTCGGAGCCCCAGGGGTGGTTCTTGGAGGGTTTTTTTTTCTGCATCATCCGGAGGGAACTGGATCCACTGGGATCCACTGGAATGTGAAGGTGGATCCATTCGTGGCTCTGGATACAAACTCGTGGTTTAGCAGCAGCACAAAATCATGGAATGCTTTGGGTGGGAAGAGGACCTTCAAGATCCTGGAATTCCATGGGCAGGGACACTTCCCACCGCTATCCCAGTGTGCTCCAGTTCCTGGCCTTGGACAATCCCAGGGATCCAGGGGGCAGCCACAGCTTCTCTGGGAATTCCATCGCAGCCAGGAACTCCTTCCCAATATCCCAGATCCCCTCTGCCGGTTTGAACCATTCCCTGTGTCCTGTGCCTCCATCCCTTGTCCCGAATTCCCTCTCCAGCTCTCCTGGAGCATTAGGCACTGGAAGAAGCTCTGAGGTTTCCCTAGATCCTTCCCTTCTCCAGGCTGGACATTCCCAGCCTCTCTCCAACCCTTGGAGCATCTCCGTGACCTCCCCTCTGGAATCGCTCCAACACCTCCACATCCTCCTGCTGGATGCAGAATTCCAGGTGGGATCTCACCGGAGCAGGACAGAATTCCCCCCCTTTTCCCGCTTCCCACAGCTCTGAGCAGGAAAGCATCAACGGGCGAGGAGGAGGTTTGGGAAGAGGGGAGAAGCTGGGGAGCATTCCCGGTTTTCCCACTTCCCTTTCCCTCCTCCCGGCAGCCTGGAGCGACAGATTCCACGCTGACTGTGCCGAGCCCCCGGATCACGGATCCCGGGCACGAGTCACGCGACGGGAGCGATTTATATCCAGGGAACATATGGCCCCGCTTCCCTGCGGAGAACAAACCCTTCCCTCCATTTCCCCTCCTCCTTTTCCTCTCACATCCCAAGAAACAACCCCGGATCGTTGTTTTTCCCTGGATTTGGGAGCAGGGCAGGGAGCTGGGAGCAGAAATTCCACGCAAATCTCGGATTTTTTTTTTTTTTTCCTCCTACAAAGGATTGAAGGATTTTGCTGCTGCGGTGGTGGTGGAGAAGGGAGAAGGGGGGGAATGTTCTTTTCCCAAATGGGATTTGCTGTCTGGAGCGCCCGTCTTGGAGCTCGGAATGTTTTCCAGCCTTATCTCCCGGTCCTAAAAATAATCCCAGGAAGAGGGGGAGAGCTGCTTCCGTGCTTTTCTCCCTCTCGGAGAGGCAGCGGGAGGTCATCGGATATTTCATTTTACACCTTCCCATTCCTCCCGTCATCCCAGGGATATTTTAATTTTTTGGGGGGGGGGGATCCTCCCCAGGGATTTTTTTTTTAAATTTATTTACTTTTTAGGGATCGAATTCCACAGGGAGTTAAACAGACTCGACGTCCCGGTGGGGGAAAACAAGGATTCCTTGTTTCCATCCCAAATCCTCCTCCTGGAGATTCCTGCCTCATCCCCAATCCCAGCCGTGCCGGGAGGGGAATCAAATGACGACAGGTGGCCTCAGGATCACCTGCTCCCCGCCAGCTGCCGCTTCCCAAAAACCATTCCAAAGCTCCAACTCGGGATTTCCAAGGAATTCGACCCCTGTGCCCGATGTTTGTGTGGCTCTGGCAAAGGAGGGAGGAGGAGGAGGAGGAATATTTTTCTCTCCGGCTCAGATTTGCTGTTTGCAGTTCCCTGCTCTGTTTTGTTTTTTTTTTTTTCTCCCGACCTCATTCCATGAATGTTTTGGAGTTCAAAAAAAGGCACGGGATGTGCTTGGAGCCGCGCTCGGGGCCGGGCTCAGCAAGGAAAACAAAACTCCTTCCAAGTTTTCTCCTCGGTGCCGCTTTTCCCTTTGGTTTGTTGTGGATTGTTCCTCATTCCTTTGGTTGTTGTTATTTTTTTTTGTTGTTTTTTGGGGTTTTTTGTCATGGAATATTTCCTTTTTCCTCCTTTTTCCTTTTTCATTTCTTCAGTGGGAAATCTCGGGAAAGTCAGGCTTGGAACTGGGATTTAAAGTTATTCCATCCTGGAATTCGAAGTTATTTTAATCCATTCTGGATTTAAAAAGTTATTCCGTTCTGGAATTTATTTTAAGGATGTGTATTTAGATTTTATTTTCCCCACGTTAAGTCCATAAAGTATCGGCCTCTTGAATTCCACCCCCTCGCCACAAAAAAAAGGGAATTTTTACTGGTTTGTGGGAATTTTTGTCCTTTTCCTGATGTTTCCCGACCTCTGTGACTTTGGGGATCCCACTTTTCCAGTCTTCATCCACGCTTGGGCTTTTCCTCCACCCAGGCTCTTAAGTTTTTTAAGTTTAAAGCTTTTTAAATTTAAAGCTTTTTAAGTTTAAAGCTTTCAATTGAATCTTTTCCCTCGGGATTGGGACTAACGGAATTTTTTTTTTTTATGGAAATGAGTTTTTCCCTGAGGAGCTGAAAAACAGGAGTTCAAGGAAAGGGTGTTTTGGGCATGTGGTGAGGAGGGTCAGGATTCAGCAGCTGCCACCGGAATTTTTTCCTGCTCCTTTTCCCTCTCTGCCTCCCCCCTCCCCCCCCCCCAGCTGTCACTGCCCCAAAAAGCCAAACTTGGCCTTTTTTCCCTTAAAAAACCCCTCCGAAATCTGGGATATCCATCATGGAATGGTTCGGGTGGGAAGGGAAAAAAAATCCCATCCAGTCCTCCTGGGAACTTTCCACTATCCCAAGTTGCTCCAACCTGGCTTTGGAGAATTTCAGGGATGGGGCAGCCACAGTTCCTCTGGGAATTCCATTTTCCAGAATTTCAGGGCCTCTCCACCATCCCACGGAGGAATTCCTTCCCAGTATCCCATTTTTCCCTGACCTCTGGCAATGGGAACTCATTCTCTGCGTCCGGATGAGCCAAGAGAACAAAAATTGGGAATTTAAAAAAAAAAATCAGTTTAGCTGATCCTGCACGAATCCCTCTCTCAAGGCAGCAGCAAAACCACCAGGAATTCTGGGAAAAATAAGGAAAAATTACATCCTTTCCTATATTTTTTTCCCGGAATTTTCCGGCCAGGTGTTTGCAGAGTTGGATTTCTGGCCCCTTGATGTTTTTCTTTATTCCCATTAATCGTCTTTTCCTCGGAAGATTCCGATTGGAAAAGCGGAAGTGAGGTTAATTTATCGCGGATTTTTTTAGGAAGTGTCTGAGCCAGCGTTGGCAAAGTCCCACTCGGATCATCTTCGCTCCGATTCCTGGGAAGTTCAGGAAAGTGGAAAATTTGGGATTTGGGAGCAAATGAGGGCTGATTTGAGGAGTGGGATTTCGTGGAATGCCGCCGTCCAAAACGATCCCGTCCTCAAGGTGGGAATCGCCTCGGAGGTTGGAAAATCGGCTCTTCCCATCCCAAAATTGCCCCACAAAGCTTTTCCAAGTCCTCTCAGTTGGAAAGGTGGAATTTGGATCCTTTGGTTTGGATCTGGCCTGGATTTGGTTTGGACGGAACCCAATGAGGACCTAAAGATTTACTAAAAAAGATTTTTTGAAAGGTATCACAAAGTTCTCCTGGGATAATGGGTCTTCTGGGGGCATCTTCAGTGCTTGAAACTTCTTATCCATGAAAAACCTCCGAGGTTTTTTGGGAATGCTGTCCCAGAACCTTGGAGAAGATGTTGGATGGGCGTCCTGCACCCTCCAGGCCTTTCCCTGGGATCTCCAGCTCCTCTTTCCACCCCATCCTATTCCATTATCCCATCCCATTCCATTATCCCATACCATGCCACCCCATTATCCCATCCCATTATCCCATCCCATTCCATCCTATCCCATCCCATTATCCCATCCCATCCCATCCCATCCCATTATCCGATTATCCCATCCCATTCCATCCCATCCCATCCCATTATCCCATCCCATTCCATCCTATCCCATCCCATTATCCCATCCTATCCGATCCTATTCTCCCATCCCATCCCATTCTCCCATCCCATTCTCCCATCCCATCCTATTCCATCCTATTATCCCATCCTATCCAATCCCATTCTCCCATCCCATCCCATCCCATTATCCGATTATCCCATCCCATTATCCCACCCCATTATCCTGTCCCATTATCCCATCCCATCCAATCCCATTCTCCCATTCCATCCCATTATCCCACCCCATTATCCCATCCCATTATCCCATCCCATCCCATTATCCTATTATCCCATCCCATCATGTCCTCCAGCGCCTCTCCCACCATTTTTGGGATCCTGATCCCGCTCCCTCTCCCGCCCCTCGGCAAAAAGAATTCCCACCCTTCCGCCCTCGCTCGCCCTGTTCCCTTTAAATCCAAACTTTTCCAGGGCTGATATCCCCAAGCCCTTGACCTCTCCGAGGTTTAATAAGCGATTAAAAGAAGTGATTAATTGGCGTCGGGAGAGATACGGGATCACAAAAGCCTCCGGATAAAATTCCAGAGCTCCTTTGAGAGGCTGGAGGTCATCCTGCCTCCGTTTTCGCTCCGTTCATCCCGGGCTCTTTGCCTTATCAGCTCTCCAGCAGCAGCTTCCTAAATTCCAATTTTTTTTTTTTTTTTTTTTTTTTTTCTCCTTGGAGTTTAAAGGAGACGCCGGCGCTGTGAAGTTCGGATCGAGAGGGTCGGAAAGCGGATAACACAGGAAAAAAAAAAGAAAAATTCCATCATTTTCCTTTTCTGAAGCTGCTCTTTGAAGCCTCCAGGGTTGTTTTTTTTTGAGGGTTTTTTTTTTTTTTTGGGAGTTTTATCCCTGTGTCCTCCAGGCCAGAACGGATGGGACAATGCCAAAAACACGGATGCAGAGCTGGGAGATGGGAGGGGTAGGAATGTTTCTCGTGGCTTCGTTCCGTTCTCCACACCAAAAAAATAATAATTCCTCAAAAAAAAGAGGAAAAAACCACCCAGGGCAGGGCAGGGTGATCCTTCCCTGCTCCTGGGGATTTCCTGACCTTGGAATATCCCGTTGGAAAGCTCCTGTCCTCCTCGAGCTCGTCTAATTCTCCTTTGAACCTGTTTGTGGGGTTTGGCTGCGTTTGCCGAATTCCACGGCTTAATTGGGAGAGAGGGAAAGTCATTTCCCGGAGTTGTCCTTGAAACTCCGGAGCAACCAATTAAAGGGGGGGAGGAAAAAAAAAAAAAAGTGTGGAATCATTCCCTGCACCTCTTTTCAGGAATAACGAGAAAATCAGGGTTTTTCCGAAATAGTCTTTTGGCTGGTTTTAAGGCTTCTTTGGGAATTTTTTTCCCTCTGAGGGTGAGGTTTGTGGAACTTCCCAGAGAAGTTGTGGATCTCTGGAAGTGTCCAAGAGCGAGTTGGAAAAGGATTGGAGGGACCTGGGATAGTGGAAGTTGTTCCTGTCCACGGAATGGGGTTGAGCGAGACGGTCTTGAAAGGTCCCTTCGGATCCCATTCCATGATTTGTGGGGCTCAGTCTCATCCCAGAGCTCGGGGATTTTGATTCCCAGTGGAATCACAGCGGCAGGGATGGGATTTTGGATTTCATAGACCATCACTATTTTGGAACCTTTGGACGGGGCTTGATCCAGCGCCGGGGAATGTCGGATTCCCTCCTGGATTCCATCTCCTGATTCTCCGGCAGAATCAGCCAATGGGAATGCTCATTTTCCCATGGATTTCCTCACAGTTTGCCCGGACTCACGGACGTCATAATTCCATAAATTCCATTTGCAGCCACCCTCAGTCGCTTGAGCGCCAAAGCAATTCCTTGATCCATCCGAATACCAATATTTAAAATTATCCAGGTATTTATTCCTGGCAGAGGAGCTGCAATTCCAAGCTGGCAGAGAAACCCGGAAGCTTCATCCCTACACAAAAAAAATAAAATTCCTCCTCCATGGTTTGGCTCCCAAAATTGCTGAGGAGGAGCTTTGGCCAACCAGGAGCTTTCCCAGAGCGCATTCCAAGCCTTGGCGCATCCCAGGACGCGTTATCCCGGTTTTACCGGGGCTTGGAATCGCTCCAGGGGTGTCGTTTGGGGTGCAAATCATTCCCGAGTTGCAAATCCCAGGATTGTATCTCCGGCAAATCAAAGGGGGAAGTTGAGCTCCGGCGCCGTCGGATCCCTGCACTCCGCCTCTTCCAGAGCAGCTGGATGAGCAGGAATATCCCAGATTTTTTTGGGTTTCCGGTGATCTGCGGATAAATTAATGATCCTCAGGGTCCTGCCGCTCCTTTCCCGTCCTTAAATTCCACTGGGATAATTAAATGTCTGGTGGTTTTCCAGCCGACGGCGAAAGGGAACGGTTGGGACGGTGCAGGGTGGGAGGGAAAGGTCTTGAGATGCCTTCAAACCTCCCCATGGAGCAGGAAAAAAAGGATCCTCGAAGTCCTTGGAATGGTGACGGAAAGAGGAAGTCCCCACTGGTGTCAAAATCGGGAATTTGAAACTAAAAACGGGGAGATTCCGTTGGATTTCGGGAAGGAATTTGGTTACGGTGACGGGTGATGAGAGCCTGGAATGGAATTCCCAGGAAAGCTGCCCCCAAGGGGATGGGGCAGCTCTAATTAAGTTGATTTTCCCTTAATTAACGAATTCCCCCTCCTTTTTTAAGCACCGTGACATCTCCATCTCTGGCTGGAATTTCTCCCGTCTCTGCATTCCCAGCCCTGGATTTCTTTTCCCATCCCAACTCTCGCAGGAGCTGGATCAGCTCCCGGATTTCCTCTCTTTATGGATTTATTTCATTGCTCAGGGATCGATCCCGACGCCAGCCGGGAAACTGCTGAGCAAAGCAGGGACAAAGCTCTTCATCATCATCATCATCATCATCCAGAGGAGGTTTTTTTCCCTGGTGGATCAGCCTCTTGGAGATGCTTTTCCCAAAAAACCCAAAAACCTCCTTGCGTCGATGTTTCGCAGGAACCGAAATTTGTGGGATAATGGGGGTTTTTTTGGGAATTTTTATGGTGAGAAGGTCATTAAAGTCTTGTAGGATCGCGGAAACCTCGAGTGGGTTGGGATGGACTTTTGAAGGTCATCAATCCCGACTTTCCCACTGGACCAGGTTGCTCCAATCCCACTCCAGCCTGGATTTAAGCTGGGTTTTAAGGAGCTGGAATTTGTGTCGCTGAGGTTCCTTTGGTCCCTCCCTCGGTGTCACTTCGGTGTCACCTCAGTGTCACTCCCGGCACCGGGATTAATTCCATGACCTGACCTGGCTTTGGATGAGCTTAAATTTCCCGGCATTCCACACCTAAAACGAGCTGGAATTTATTGATGGCTGCAGCCCAAGAGGGAAAAAACGGCTGAAAAAGCGTTTTTTTGGGATCAGAGAGAAACGGGATTTCCTCATCAATTCCCGGGATTTTAGTCGGGAAGGAGCAGCTCCAAGAGAAGATCTGAAGGGAGGAAGTTGGAGGAGTTGTTTTAAATTCCTGGATTGTCCAAAAAGAAGGAAATTAAGTTCAAGCAGGATCAGCTTTACCCGGAGTTGAGGTTATCAGAGGAACAGAGATGAGGGGGAAGGGTTTGGAATTAAAAATGGAGACTGGGATCTGGGAAGGAATTCTCCCCCATGAGGATGATGAGGGGCCAGGATGGAATTCCTGGAAAAAATATGGATGCCCCTGGATCCCTGGAATTGTTCCAGGCCAGGCTGGATGGGGCTTGGAGCAACCTGGGATAGCAGGAAGTTGTCCCTACCTGTGGAATTCCATGATCTTTAGGCCCCTTTCCAAACCATTCCATGATGGAGCAGAGGATTTCTCCCGCTGTCTTGGAGTAGCTTTTTCCAGCTGGGAATGCAGAATTGAAGGGTTTTTTTCCCAGGTTTTTCCAAACTTCATGGCTCCTGGTGATTGGGTTGTTACGGATCGAGGCCAGGAGCTGCATCCTCCCGGATCCTGAGCTCTGATTGTGCCGGACATTCCCTCCTGTCCTTAGGGATTGGATTTAAAAAAAAAAAAAAAAAAAATTGGGATTTGACCTGGCTTTGTGTGTGGCCACGTCCCAGAAATTCCCAGTGGAGAGGAGGGAATTCTGCTCCTCTGACCTGCTCAGGTGAGATCCCACCTGGAATTCTGCATCCAGCTCCAGGATCCAACAGCAGAAGGATGTGGAGCTGCTGGAGCAATTCCAGAGGAGGCCACGGAGATGCTCCAAGGGTTGGAGCCAGGCTGGGAGAGCTGGGAATGTCCAGCCTGGAGAAGGGAAGGATCCAGGGAAACCTTTCCAATGCCTCAAGGGGCTCCAGGAGAGTGGGAGAGGGACTTGGGACAAGGGATGGAGGGACAGGACACAGGGAATGGCTTCCCAGTGGGAAAGTGGAAATTCAGGTGGGATATTGGGAAGGAATTCTTGGCTGTGAGGGCGGTGAGGGGCTGGGATGGAATTCCCACAGAATCTGCGGCTGCCCCTGGATCCCTGGAAGTGCCGAGGCAGGACTCAGAGCTCCTGGATGGGATCAGCGGGATCATTTATTCCCAAGGCTGATCCCGTGATCTCTCCCCACAGGGAGAACACGCGGAATCCTCGGTGTTCCAATTTCCGGGAACCAATTCCTGGGGAAGATTCCAGGGAGACCTCAGAGCTCCTTCCAGTGCCTCAAGGGGCTCCAGGAGAGCTGGAGAGGGACTTCGGGAAAAGGGATGGAGGGACAGGACACAGGGAATGGCTTCCCACTGCCAGAGGGCAGGGATAGATGGGATATTGGGAAGGAATTCTTGGCTGTGAGAGGCTGGGATGGAATTCCCAGAGAATCTGTGGCTGCCCCATCCCTGGAAGTGTCCAAGGCCAGCTTGGAGCGACCTGGGATGGTGGGAGGTGTCCCTGCTCATGGAAAGGTGTTGGAAGAAGCTCCTCAAAGGTCCATCCCGCAGGGAAAAAATTCCATGGTTTTCCATGATAACCGCCATTACTCTGGTGTGTTGGACCTGAGGTCCAGCCACCGTGGGGTTGCACCTGGAATTTTGGGGAGAGGGCGCTCAATTTCCCAAAATCCCACGGCAAGGGGCAGGACCGCCGCCATTCCACGGCTCGGCTTTTCCGGAGCAAACAGCAGAATTTTCCAGAGCCGTTTTCCCATTCTCCATGGAGGATCCACTCCCTCTCCCAGCCCTCATTCCACAATTTTTTAAAATTCCATTTAACATTCCATTCCTGTGCCCTGAGCAGGCGACTCCTCCTCCTCTGTGGGAAAATCCGGAATATTTTTCCTTAACTCCATCCCATTCCAAGCTTTCCCTAAGAACAATCTGCTTTTTTTTGGTGCTTGCCCTGATTTTTTTGGGGTTTTTTTTTTCCCATCAGGAAAATCCAAGAACGATTCCACCTTTCAGGTTAATGATTTCCCTGAAAATGGAATTGCTGGTGCGGAAAAACGCCCCGGCGTCAGACCTGGATATTCCCTGGTTTATTGCTGACGCGCAGGGATTCAATTCCCGGGTTTTCCAAGGAAATTGTGGAGTTTTTTTCTATATTTTTCTATATTTTCGATCGAGGAATTGTGGGAGTTTTTATTCTATATTTTAATTCAAACATTCCTGAAAAATCAGTAGTAAATAAATTAAAAAAATAAAAAATTAGTGTAATAATTAAAGGAGTAATAATAAAGCGGGTCATAAATAAAATAATGGGGATAACGAATAAAATAAAGGGCGTAATAATGAACGTTAATTAATTAATTAATAATAAATGCAACAGCAGGCAGGGGTTGGAACGGATGAGCTTTAAAAGCTCCTTTCACCCCATTTAATAATTCCGTGATTAATTTAAATTTTTATGACCGTTTTAGGAGGGGTTTAATTGATTTCGAGCGGGGAAAGAAGATGAGGAGTAAGATGGGAAATAAGGGAATTGTCCTCTCCTGGGAATTTTGCACTGATGGGAGGATTTGGGTTCTTGGATCTCTTTTCTGGATTTTTTTGGATTTTTTGGAATTATTTTTGTTGTTGTTTTTTGTTTTTGTTTTGGTTTGTTTTGGGGGGGTTTTTCTTGGGGTTTTTTTAATTGGTTTTTTTGGGATTTGGATTTTGGTGGTTTGCAACTCCAAAGGGATCCCCTGGGAGTGGGAAATTTGGGGAGCAGAGCCCCCCCCAAGATCCCCAAAACCTCGCCGTGAATTGGGAATTTGAATTGCTCCTCATAAAAACATGGAATGGTTTTGGATGGGCCCTTCAAAATCATCCCATTCCTTTCCCTGGCCACACCCCAGCCTTTCCATATCCTGGGAATCCCAAATCTGGGACGGTTCTTTGGCCAATCCCAGTTCTCCAAAGCTGGAAGTTGCAGTTCCGTGCCGGATCGGATCCGAGTTTTCTGAAAATAGACCAGCCACGATTTAGGATCAACTCCCCTCCGACTCCTTTTAGTCTCTGTTCTACTGGGAAAAGCTTAATTGTGGATTTTCCTCTCTTTTCCGAGAGGAATTGGATGCATTTCCATCCTTTCGGGGGGTTTGATCCAAGCTGGGAAAAAACCCACTCCCTGAAAATCCCACTCTTTTTTTTTTTTTCCATCCAGAGGTTTAAATCCTGTTGGAAAAACGAGCTGGACCAGCTGAGGGCTCCTCTCCAGGGAATTTTTTTAATTTTTTTTTTTCCTTGCCGATTGGGCATTTCTGAAGAGCCTCCAGGGAGGATTCATTCCCGGGAAAAGGCGTTGGGATGGGATCCGTCGTTGTCTGACTCCCCGGATGCGTCAGGTTTGAGTGGCACTTTCCTTGATAAGCCTCACTCGGCTCTTTATTTCTATTTCCAGACTTTCCTTAAAAGCCTTGGAAACGCAGACGAGGATAAATCCCAAATAACTTCGTTAAATTCCTTCCTTTTTTTTCCTTTTTTTCTTTTTTTTTTTCCATAAACCCACGCAAAAGAGGAATTTGAATAAAGACACAGATCCCAGAACGTCTCAGGTGCCTTCGGGATTTCAAGTGCAGCATTTGGGGAGATCTAAAAAATCAATGGAATTCTCTTGTGTTTTGGGGATTACGACTCCTTTTAATCCTCTTTGGAATTTCTAAGCTCCCGTTTTGCTGCTGGATGATCCCAAAAATCCCTTTTGTTGCGTTTCTGAAGTGAAGAGGCGGGGAGGGGTCAGGGCAACTGCAGGAAAACACGGAAAGGGGGGAAAAGGATGGAGAGCAGCCCTGGAGAGAAGGAATTTGGGAAGTGTTGGTGGGTGAGAAGCTCCACGGGATGCATCCATGTGCTCCAGTCCTGGAAATTCCCAAAGTTCTGGGGTCATCCCACAGTGTGGAAAAGGAAGGAATTCTGCTCCTCTGGCCCGCTCAGGTAGAACTCCATCTGGAATTCTGCGTCCAGCTCCAGGATCCAACATTGGGAGGATGTGGAGCTGCTGGAGCAATTCCAGAGGAGGCCACGGAGATGCTCCAAGGGTTGGAGCCAGGCTGGGAGAGCTGGGAATGTCCAGCCTGGAGAAGGGAAGGATCCAGGGACACCTCAGAGCCCCTTCCAGTGCCTGAAGGGGCTCCAGAAGAGCTGGAGAGGGACTTGGGATGAGGGATGGAGGGACAGGACACAGGGAATGGCTTCCCACTGCCAGAGGGCAGGGACAGATGGGATTTTGGGAAGGAATTCCTGGTTGGGAGGGTGGTGAGGGGCTGGGATGGAATTCCCAGAGAATCTGTGGCTGTCCCATCCCTGGAAGTGTCCAAGGCCGGGTTGGATGGGGCTTGGAGCAACCTGGGATGGGGGAAGGTGTCCCTGCCCATGGGACCACCCCATCCCATCCCACCCCATCCCATCCCATCCCTTGGAGGGTGGAGCCCACAGAGCCGACGCCTTTTCCCGGTGTGGAAATCAGGACAGAGGGAAGGAACTCAGGAATCTTTGTAGTGCCAAGGAGCTGAGCTGCTCCAGCTGAGACCTAAATCCATCATTTTGGAGTTTTTGTGGGAAATGTTGCCAGGTTTGGGATGCTCATGGAGGAGCTGGAATCCTCCAGTCGCCAGGTTGGCGATTCCAGTCTTTCCCATTCCCTCACGGAATTGCTTTGCTTTGATCCCAGGGTCTGGACCTTCAAGGGTCCAGTCGGATATTGGGGTGCGTTTTGCCGACTTGCTGGGTTTCCCTGGGAGCTGAAAATCAGGGATGGGTTGGAAAGCCTTTGGAAAATCCTCAGTTTTGTGGAAATGGTTCTGCAGGACTCGGTGGGGGTGGAAGGAAGAGTTGTGAAGTCGCTCCTCGTCCCGCGCACTCTGCGAGCGTCGATCACGGAAAAATTGGATAGTTGGGATTGGAAGGGATCTTGGTTGAATTTCCCCTTTCTCCTTGGTTTTTTCTGGATTGGAATGGGTGGGAATCATTGAGCCTCAGGCATGGGAGACTTTATAGGGATGGAAGGAAACATCAAATCGTTCTTCTCCACCCTGCGAGCGCCGAGTCATGACATCATGGGATGGTCGGGGTTGGGAAGGACCTTGGTTGAATTTTCCCTGTCTCCTTGGTTTTTTCCAGACTGGAATGGGTGGAAATCATTGAGTCTTGGACACAGGAAACTCAGTGGGGGGTAGAAGGAATAATTGTGAAATTGCTTTTCTCCACCCCGCGAGCGCCGAGTCACGACATCATTGGATGGTCGGGGTTGGGAAGGACCTCGGTTGAATTTTCCCTGTCTCCTTGGTTTTTTCCAGACTGGAATGGGTGGAAATCATTTAGTCTTGGACATGGGAGACTTGATGAGGGTGGACGGAAGAGTGGAGAAGTCATTCTTCATCCCGCACTTGCGTCAAATCATGAAATCATTGGATGGTCGGGGTTGGGAGGGACGTTGGTTGAATTTCCCTTTTCTCCTTGTTTTCTTCCGGACTGGAATGGGTGGAAATCATTTAGTCTTGGACACAGGAGACTCAGTGGGGGTAGAAGGAATAATTGTCAAATCGCTTTTCTCCACCCCACGAGCGCTGACTCACAGAACCATCATGGGATGGTTGGGGTTGGGAAGGACCTTGGTTGAATTTTTCCTGTCTCCTTGTTTTTTTCCAGACTGGAATGGGTGGAAATCACTGAGTCTTGGACACAGGAGACTCAGTGGAGGGTAGAAGGAATAATTGTGAAATTGCTTTTCTCCACCCTGCGAGCACCGAGTCACAACATCATTGGATGGTCAGGGTTGGGAAGGACCTCGGTTGAATTTTCCCTGTCTCCTTGGTTTTTTCCAGACTGGAACAGGTGGAAATCATTTAGTCTTGGACATGGGAGATTTGATGAGGGTGGAGGGAAGAGTGGAGGAGTTGCTCTTCATCCTGCACTTGCGTCAAATCATGGCATCATTGGATGATTTGGGTTGGGAGGGACCTTGGTTGAATTTCCCTTTTCTCCTTGGTTTCTTCCGGACTGGAATGGGTGGGAATCATTGAGTCCTGGACATAGGAGACTCAGTGGGGGGTAGAAGAAATAACTCAAATTACTTTTCTCCACCCCGCGAGCGCCGAGTCACAACATCATTGGATGGTCAGGGTTGGGAAGGACCTCGGTTGAATTTTTCCTGTCTCCTTGATTTTTTTCCAGACTGGAATGGGTGGATACCATTGAGTCTTGGACATGGGAGACTTGATGGGGGTGGACGGAAGAGTGAAGTCGTTCTTCATCCCGCACTTGCGTCAAATCACAAAATCATTGGATTCTTGGGGTTGGGAGTGACCTCAGTTGAATTTTCCCTGTCTCCTTGGTTTTTTCCATCCTGGAACAGGTGGAAATCATTGAGTCTTGGACACAGGAGTCTTGATGGAGGTGGAAGAAAAGTTGTCAAATTGCTTTTCTCCACCCCGCGAGCGCCGAGTCACAGAACCATCATGGGATGGTCAGGGTTGGGAGGGACCTCAGTTGAATTTTCCCCGTCTCCTTGTTTTTTTCCAGACTGGAATGGGTGGATACCATTGAGTCTTGGACATGGGAGACTTGATGAGGGTGGAGGGAAGAATGAAGTCGTTCTTCATCCCGCACTTGCATCAAATCACAAAATCATTGGATTCTTGGGGTTGGGAGTGACCTCAGTTGAATTTTCCCTGTCTCCTTGGTTTTTTCCAGCCTGGAATGTGTGGAAATCATTGAGTCTTGGACACGGGAGTCTTGATGGAGGTGGAAGGAAAAGTTGTCAAATCGCTTTTCTCCACCCCGCGAGCGCCGAGTCACAGAACCATCATGGGATGGTTGGGGTTAGGAGGGACCTGGGTGGAATTTTCCCTGTCTCCTTGATTTTGTTCCAGACTGGAATGGGTGGATACCATTGAGTCCTGGACACAGGAGACTTGATGAGGGTGGAGGGAAGAGTGGAGAAGTCGCTCTTCTTCATCCCGCACTTGTGTGGAATCATGAAATCATTTGATAGTCAAGGTTGGGAGCGACCTCAGTTGAATTTTCCCTGTCTCCTTGTTTTTTTTCCAGACTGGAATGGGTGGAAATCATCGAGCCTCGCACCCGGGAGCGGATGTACGCCAACCTCATCACGGGGGAGTGCGTGTGGGACCCTCCCGCCGGCGTGCGGATCAAACGCACCAATGAGAACCAGTGGTGGGAGCTCTTCGACCCCAACACCTCCCGCTTCTACTACTACAATGCCACCACGCAGAGGACGGTGTGGCACCGTCCCCAGAACTGCGACATCATCCCGCTGGCCAAGCTCCAGACGCTGAAGCAGAACACGGAATCGCCGCGGGCTTCCACGGAAAACAGCCCCGGCAGGAGCAGCAATGTCAGCAGGGAGGGAAGCACCAGCTCGTCCTTGGAGCAGGAGCTGGAGGCCAACGAGAAGGTGCAGGAGCAGAGGTCGAGCCGCCAGCCCAGCCAGTATTCCGTGGTGAAGGAGGAGACGGAAAGGTAAAAAGGTGGGATTGGGGGCGGGCGGGTGGGAGGAAATTTGGGAATTCTCGTCCCACGTCCTGCAGATTTTGTGGGTGATTGCCCTGGCTCATCTCCACCACAAAACGAGGAGAATAAGGGAGGAAAAAAAAATCAGGAAAAGGTGTTTCTCCACCTTTGGCACAATTTAGGTGTTCTCTGCGGGAAAGTTCCTCGAAGGAATGATTTCTCGCCCTCCGGAGCTCGTTTTTAGGATTGGAAATCCCGGTTTCGATGGATTGGAACTCCCTGAGGAGCTGGGATGATTCATGCCGCAGCCACGGCTTGTCCCACAGGTCTGGGGAGCTCCTGGCAGGGATT